>NC_086353.1:18156303-18306457 GCF_036324505.1 Eleginops maclovinus
ATCTGGTCCAGGACCTTCACGGCGCGGTCGATCACCTACCACACACAATGAACGATGTGAATGACACTGAGAAATAAGTGCAGATACCAGGTCGGCCAGAGTGGTCAGCTAACCTGAGTTTTGGGCAGCAGCAGGGGCTTGTTGGCTTCGTTCCCGAAGAAAGGAGAGTGGTACAGCTGGAGGAAGACAAAGCTGGAGAGACCAAGAGAAAGACAGTGTTGGGCATAAGAATGAGAAGAATGTTGGCTTTTGCCTTTGGTAATACTTGGCATCATAGACGAGTGTTTCCTTTTAATATTCATAGATATATATATACATGGTATATGAATACGTACTATACTATGACCTTTTTGGTATAACTATAGTATGACGCTATGGCACAATTAAAAGACATACTTTACAACATTCAAACTGGACCACTATAACTTCAACTTCAATTAATATTTTTTTATATACTATATAACAACATTTTATGACTTACTTATCCATTTTTCTTTTATTTTCATTACCTTTTTCGTAAACCTTCTATACTATGACGTCTTTGATAAACCTTTAATGAAAACACTTTTTATGACATCATACCTTGACTTGTTTATGACACACTATGCTATGATTTCTTGGCTTTTTTTTTTCCGCACTAAGACTTTTATGACAATGACTTACTATTTTTTTTATTACTTTTTTTAATGGCATAATTATATTAAACCAATTATACATCTAATAATATTAGAAATTAAAAATGTATCTGCGTCTGTCCATAAATATCAGCTCAAAGGAAAAATACACATAAAAAGCCCCAATAAAAACATACTTAAATGTTGATTTCTTTAACAATGAAGCTTCAAACTATTCAGTAAAGCCCTGAAACTATCCTTCAAAAATATGTTGGCTCTAAAACATGATCATTCTTAGGATCAAAGCCGAGATTAGATTGCGTCACTTATTTGGCAGAAACGGGCGACCGAGGCTGCAGCAGTTTCAGTGAATGCGTGTTACCTCGGGCTCAGTCCAGAGATCTTCTCTGTGGTGCTTGGTCCGGGGCGACTGTGGTACAAGTCCCTCTCCGTCCTCCTCTCCCTCCTGGAGGAGGGGGCTGATACTGAGATGGTGTGGCCCCGGGGTCGGTGGCCTCCGCTGGGGGATATGGGTCCGGATTGTGGGGCTGGTGCCGGAAACTCCAACCTCATCCTCGCTCCTCCGCCTACAGACGACACTACACCGGGGCTGTCACTCCCTTGACTTTGACTTCCGAGTCCATTAGCGTCCCCTCCTGCCCCTCCCTCCACCTTCTCTTTCTCAGGCTGGAGCTGCAGGGGCGGAGGCTTGCTGTCTGCGGGGGCTTTGGGGACCAATGTGTCTCCCAGCGCAGCCTCGGACTCCAGAGCTGCCTTGGAGAAGGCCTCCGGTAAGGTCTGTAGCTCCGGAGAGGAGCTGGACTTGTTGAGTCCGTGACCCTGAGACGGGCTCTGGAAGGGAAGTTCAGGCCCCTGGCTGCCTGGGGTGGAGGGTCCCATAGTGGGCTGATCGATTGGAATCGCTCCCTCACTTACTTCCTCCAGTGTGGACTTCTCCTCATCCTGACTGGATGTTGAGGAGGACTGGAGGAGAGAGATAAGAGGAGGCTGTTTTAAAACAGCAAGAGAACACTGGATCCTGTTTTAGCTTGTTAACAGCTTTTGCTCAAACATGCAGAACTTCAAGGAGAAATGGTTCTGAATGAAAAGGCTGGCTGTGCTCCACTTGGCTGGCATGCTGCTTGTCATGCAGTAGCAAGAGAGGGAAGCCAACTTAAAGAGAGAGGAGCTGCTCTCTTATCAGCAGATAATGTGTTACAGACACTGCGGAAAACCCCTGAGTTCCTCTGTTCACAGCTAGAGTGAGCAGAGATAGAGCAGCCTGTGTGTGAGTTAATGTTAATTAGTGTGTATTGTTAACTCTGTTGGTACACATGGGACTTTGATATTCGCCATAGGTTGAAATTGGCATAAGATTTCAGGGATAGCACAGACTACCTACCCTGCTGAGCGTTCCAGGAGGCGGGGTCTTGGTGAACTTGTCCGCGGACATGAAGATGGGATCAGACGGCATTGCCTCAAACTCTTCACTCTCGAGCCAATCGGGAGTTTGTGCTGCGGTGACCCCTGACCCCTCCTCCAGCACCACCACAGAGTCTACAGCAGGACACAGCAACAAACATAAGTGTATATATATACACACAAACACACACACACACACACACACACACACACACACAGTTGTACCCCCTACCCGACCCTCTCACCCCACTGTTAGATACAGAAATCAACACTTCATTAAAGCTGTCAGTAGAAATGACACGTTCTCTCTAAAAATCTATTGTAGTCATGGTAACATGAAAGGAAATCAGATGTATTGATTGATCAAACACACTCAAAAGGTAGTCATAGAAACACACATGCGTGCACATGAGCAGACATTGCGATCATGAGGCAGATTTCATTCACATCTACTCGATTCCTCTATTTGGACGCATGCATCTGTCCGGTTGGTTATCTGGACCCAAACACACTGCAGCTCCTGCAACAGCAGCCCAGACCAAGTCCTGCATCCCATAATGAACACTGTCAAAGAAGAAGCATTTAGGTCTCCCTGACACATGAGTGTTGGCCCTCTAAACTGCAGCTCTGAAAATGTCTCTCGCCCTTCTGATCTAGCGGTGAGGCAGGGAGGGGCATGTTAGTGAGATCAGGTCTGGGCTTTCCTGTTGACAACATGAGAGGGTCAAAGGTTAAAAAGCTCAACCTGGGAGTATATTTCCGTGGCAGAGGGTTAGAGAAAAATGATTAGGAGGGGAAACAAATCAGGTAAGGAGTGAAATGAATCACGGCCCGTCTTTAGGTGTCATTAGAGTGAATGATCCGAGTGCAGGTAGTTTACAGATTCTCTCGTTGAGGACCCCCCCTCCCGGGTTAATAGGAGTCTGATTGGGGAAGCAGAAATGCTGAATTCTTTCACTTGCACAATTTTAGTGAATATGAGAGTATATGTAAGAAGTTCTGAGGAGTTATCTGTAAAAAGTATTTCGAGAGGGATCAAAAATGGAAAAAGAGAGTCTTACACATGATATTTAAATTACCACAGAAGGAAGACGTTACATTTGGGATGAACACCTCGAAGATGATGGATGAGAGATCGATACCACTCTCAAGCAGAGGGATATCAACTTTGTATCTCATGTAACTGTCGTCAAAAAAGAAGATAAGCATACCCAAATGGCTTTAAGCAGATTATAGAGAATCCTGTATTGCTTCTTTTGATATTTTACCATTATGAGCAGTTAAGAGATAGTGGGGACTGTTTCTGCCTACATTTGTACTTCAATTAAAGGAGATTTAGCGAAAACTGATTGACGATCAAATTCCTTTCAGTTTGCGCTGGCAGATCACTGTATTGTGCAAGTGAGAAGAAACACACTACTCCAGGAGGCGGCATACATGTGTTGGACGGTACCTGCCCAGGAAATGCTCCTGTGCAACCTGCCGGGGGCCAGCGGGCCTGGGGGGCCAGAGCCCGAACCCAGAGACCAGAGAGAGCCGCCCACTACACCCGGGACAGCGGAGGGCAAACCAGCATGGTGGTGAGGGTGAAGAACACATAAAGACAAACCAATCAGAACAAAGGGAAAAAATAATCTAAAATGCAGTGCGAAAAGAAGAAATATGGAAAGAAGAAGTGAGGAAAAAAGATGGGCTGATGACGAAAATAAAGAAAAATGTGAACGGGAGCCCCCAGAGTAAGAGAGAGAATGAACAGAAGTACAAAATGCATGTCAACACAGGGAACTCACGATCAACGACCTGAGCAAATGCAGGCTGGCCTATTGATCCTCTTCAGTTGAAATAAAGTATACACAAGGTTTGCACTTACCTCACCATTAAATGCTTAGAATGAAAACAGGCAGTCAGGCGGACAGGATGAGTCCATGCGTAACATGACAATTATTGGACCATGATAACGTTCGGCCCTGTAGATAAATACTCTGGCTGTGCTCTCTTGACACGCATCTCTTTTATCTCATTTTAAAATGTTGGTTAGCCAGCACTCAGTGGCAGACTCCAGATTCTGATGTTTCTGTGTTTTTCTCACCAGTGTTTGAGCGCTGGATCAGGTTCGGCTTCCCTCCGACGCTGCTGTGTGTCAGCAGCTCCTGGGCCGGGGCTGGGGCGGGAGCAGCGGTGCTGGCCGGAGCGCTGGCTGTCTGGGCGGGAGGCTCCTTCACCCCCTCCATGGCCATGAGGATGGTGGAGAGCTCCTGCAGCGGCATGTTGCCGAGCTCTGAGGAGAAGGGGCTGGGAGGGTTCTCCAGACACATCAGCCAGCTCGTGTTTCCTGTGACGACAGACCGAGAGACAGTAGGGAAGTTCACCAAAGCAGGTCAGAGAGCTTTTTCTACCAAACTGAACATAACGTTTCCTTTCAATTTAAGTGTATTTATCGTGCTTCTAAAGCTGTAAGATGAGAGTCTACCAATTGTCCAAAGAGTGTAATGTTGAAAATCACTTCATTCAGTGTGATTTTAGTTGATTAACTGATTCAAATGAAAAAAGTATTAAAAATGTAGTTTCCAAAACTAACATGGTGCTCTTCAATACAAAAAAGAATAGAAAAAAAGAGTCAGTGTTATAACCTTGAAACAGTTTCAGGTTAATTTTCACTCTGTGCAGGAACAAAACCAAAACCAAGGACGGCTTTAACAGTAGAAATATCCAGGTGAAAGCCACGACAAGGTTCACAAACGATGTCTTGTATTGTTACATGAAGTTAATTTCTAGATGACTGCTATGGTCTTTTGTTAATAATAACTAAATAATAATGAAGAACCAAATCCCCTCTGTGTGAACTGTGGCCTGCATACCTGACGGTCTCCGTATGAAGATCTCCGCCCAGCCCTGCGTGAGCATGGGGATAAACTCAGCCAGGCTGGGGTTGTCTTTGAGAGGCGGGGGGGGCGAGGGGGCAGCAGAGGAAGAGGATGAGGGGGGACCCAGAGCGTCCAGGGTGGAGACAGAGGGAGGGGAGAGCGGGGCAGCTAACTCGCTCTCAGAGGGGGACACCAGCGGACTGAGACTCTGAGCAGGACCGGCACGGAGAGCATGGCCACCTGAAGTGAGAAAGGATGGTCATCATCATCATCTTCTTCATCATCATCATCATCATCATCATCATCATCATCATCATCATCATCATCATCATCAGTCAGCCTTCTGCCTTTATACATTTATTAGATTTAGATCATTTTTTCTTTTCAAATGATTTAGATTTATATTATTTTATTTTGAAATCATAAAGGTTGGTTTTAATTAAGCGTGACTTATGGAATTATGCCTCTAAATGTATTGTTTACACCAAGACTAAAGCTTGACATTATCAAAATAAACAGGCAAACAAAATCTATTTATCCAGTTCCACTGATATAAAATCCTTAGCTCACAACTGAAAGATGTCAATAATGCATGGGATGGGATGAGGGATAAGAAGGAAAAGCACTTTCCATCCACTTAGAGCCAATATGGAATCATTATAAATAATGCCACTCATTTTCAGTTACATGACAGCTATGAGAGGTAGAGCGGGTCTCCTTCAGATCGAGCAGGAGGAGAAAAGCTCCTATGATTATTTCTCATTCGGGTGCTCTTAGAAAGAGGTTTCATGTTTGTACAGTGAAATAAACATTGTTGAGTTCTCGTCAATATGAAAAATATGAAATAAAGAAAGACGGTGGTGCATAATGGGAAGTCCTGAGGCATGGTGTTATGTCCAAGCAGCTGGATGTTTATTACCTGACATGGAGCGGACCCGTATGCGCGTGGCTCTGTTGTGCTGCTGGCTCGACTGTGACTCCAGTTTGGCAGGAGCTTCTTTGGTGATTCGGGTGTGGAGGGATGGATCTGACCTGCAGCACCAGGTGAGGAAAGGCATTACAACGCCGCTAACAAGGGTAAGACTCTACTGACACGCTAACAGCTCTGCAAGGTTGTATTTAGGCACAGCAAAGCTTGGAGCTAGATGCTCATGTCAGCATGCTAACATTTCAAAATGTAGATGTTAAGCAGATATATTGTGTACTTAATCATCATTTCATTACCTTAGTTTAGCCTGTGGCATTAGCTGGTTAGCACTACACAAGAAGTATGGTTGAGGCTGATTGGAGGCTCATTAGTTTTACAGGCATAAACAAAAGTGTGGGAAAATTCAAATGTTGCCCTTAAAATAGCACTGGATGAAAAGCAGAAAAGAACCTCCATCATTAGGATTCATCCTCAGGGGAACATGAATATCCGGTCCAAGTTCAAGATCAAACAATTGATTTAAGTTCCCCCCAAAATGTGTACTTTTGCCGTGTGTGTCTGAAAGTTCTTCACCTGGTCATCTCCCCTCCTCCTCCCAGCCGCTCAGCCATATCCAGGCCTAGCAGCGCCTGTGCTCTGACCCCTCCGCTGGTTGTTATGGTCACCAGCTTGTTGCCCACCAGCCAGGTCATACTGCGACCCCCCGTTAAAAGGAACTCTGCGATGGGAGACCTAAGAGGACAAAATAGGTAAATTCCATTTCGACAGCCTCCTGCAATTATTTTTTACAAAACATGACCATTTTGAAAAGCTAAACACCATACACACATACTGATTAAAAAAAAAATGCATGCTGACCTTTTGGGCAGGGCGGAGAAGTTGGAAAAGACATATCGTGCCATCATGTCCAGACAGGTCTCAGTGAGCTCCAGGTGGACGGTCTTCAGACCCTCGTCCGCTTGAGTCACCGCGTTTTCATCGGCGGAGCCCAGACTGCAGGTAGTGGTGGAGGTCTGCATCCTACAGGAGGAAACCCAGGAAAGGTTAGAAAACAGAAAGAAGAGCAGAGGAGGAAGAGGCAGGCGCTCAGGCTCCAGATATATCGGACATGTAGTCAGTGTCCACAGAGGAACATGCAAACTAATATACACACAAAGAGAAATGCAGGACGACACAAAAATCACACAAACACACAGTTTTTTCTGTCAGCATGCAACACAAGCATTTATATGCACACATGCATCCATTTGTGTATATAAAGAAACCCACCAACAGATAATTACATTTTCACACCAACACACACTGGGACTTGGTTTAAGAGGCCTAATAAGTTGGGATTTAGCACTGGTTATTTCCCTAGCTGCAGTTAAACTCTGTGCAAGAGGCAGACGGGATGTGTGCTGCAACATGTATGAATGTTAAGTAAGGCAGGACTGCAGAAAAACCAGCGGGTAGTGTGTGAGTGAATGTGTTTTAATTATTATTGCCGCTGCAGCCAAGTCTTTTTATTAGTGTTTGCTGTGGCATGAGCAGCACCTCTTTGTATCCACAACAACCATTACTGCGGGCTAATCAGTTTAAAAGCACCTTTACAGGTTTTAACATCAGTCTCAATCAGCGTTGAAGAGATGCTTCAGTTCAAATGAAAGCCTAGTTGGCCCTTTGAAGAAAATGCTCTAAAACTGAGCAATTCATGATGCTGAGCCCAACTGTGAAGTCTCTGTTTGTCCCTGTGGGGAGCGGACTGTTTTCACGCTCACAGACTCTTAAATCAAAACCAAAATGTTGACAAAGAAACAAATATAAAAGACAGGAAATAACTATGTATGTATAAGGGTATAAGGGGAACAGCTGTCCTCTGTGGCTCTATAACGGTTAATAGTCTTAGCTCTATTTGTTTTAGCCGTGTTGCTATCTGCTGTATATATCAGGGCAGCAGCAATTCTGCGAAACACTATGAATCATGGTTACATTTCAATATGTTGTGACACTTTACGCAAGGCGATATATTACCAGGTTTTTATCTACATTTCTGGAAAACTGTGAAGAGTATAAAGAACGCACTGCAATGAAGCTAAACTCTATATAATTAGAGTTAAGTTATGCTATCAGAACAGTTCTGCATTTACCAAAGTATTGTTTTGTTTTTTACATTGTGCACTCTGAGCCTCTGTCTTCTACATTATTTAGAATCGATTCAGTATCACAGCTCATGAAATCCCTATTCCCAAGTGTATCATTATTTTCCAACACCACTACTCTAAATAATGCACTACATATTCAATACAATGGTTGATAAATGGAAATACATGCACATCGTAAGACACTGACCTAATCTGAGAGACTTAAGGATACACTTTTTTTTAATGCAGTTGCAGATTCACTAGTTAAAAAAATAAAATCTTTCCCTCGGACCGTCTCCCAGTGTGTGAATAAACAACTTCGCCACAGATTCTGTACTTACCTTTCTGCTACCGTCATGATTTATTTTTCAGTTCAATTTCTACAAGACACATGCTCCAAACAACATGACCATGAAACGCTCACGACTGAAACAGTGCTGTGTTCACTCCTTTCTTATATTTTGTTCTCTTTTTACCCAATTGAAAGCTGAGTATAGTGGCTTTTATGAGAGTTTAAGACTTTGCTTTTTTTTTACTGCAGATACAGTAAAACTCTCAGTATGGATGTAAGAGCCCCACAACACCAATCAGCTAAAAAAGAAGAAGTATCAAAAGATAATAATGATTGAATGTCGAGATGGATTTATGAAAAAGGTAAAAAAAAAAAAAAAAAACATGGTCATGTTGCCTGAAGTATCCAGGAGAAAATAGGGCTTAATCTAATTCAGGTGTTACAAGTCAAGACACCAACGTTGAGAGAAAAGCAGATTGCAACTGTTGAGCAGTTGAAGCAGGTTAAATAGATCCACACTGCAGTTGTTAAGTCTGATAAAGTGCCGTGTCACTGAAATTAAATCAGACAGAGCGCCATCAGACATTTAAGAACTGGGCCTTTGCTGCCCTCTGTCTGGCAGGAGCAGGTAGGACATATTTAATAAAGTGGCACTGCAGCCACGTCTGACAACTGCAGTGTTAGATCACACATCTGTTAGTCAGCCAAGAAGTGATAAGCATAAAAGGGGTTTCAGGCGGAAGTGTGTGAGGTGATACGAGTGATTTCAGTGTCAAAATGTCAGCACAGTTAGTCTAGAAATGCCACACAGGGAGATTGCCACATGGGGAGATTGCCATGGTTTTCGCAGCACAGTGTGTGTTTGTCAGTGGAGCGAAACAAAAATATGTCCGGCAAGAAAACAGAGCTGTTGTGTTGCTGTTGTCCCAGTCGCTGGCCGAGCAAGCAGAAGTGCCTCCCCCCATAGCAGAGGGGAAGTTGTTAGTGGATGTCAATCAGAATAAGATCCCATCACTTTGAATACACATGCTTTGCAGCAGTCTCTCCTGCCATCCATTAGTTGTTAGGCCAATCAAAACCAGTCAGCAAAACACCCAGCAAAAGAAATGAAATGAAAATGAAAGCTAAATCTGTGTTAGAACTAAACAGAAAACCATCAAATGTTTTCCGATATCTTCTGCAAACACTGCATGCAAAACCAAATCATGAACCAAACATTAAAAACAAACAGCATGTGTACGATCGCAGCCCAAAAGAAATGTCGACAAACAAACCTTCCTCCAGCATGCACAATCCGCTCCAGGTGTCCCTGGCAACCAACCACCCAACGCCCGCCCAACGCCCGCCCAACGGACCCGCATGAAAATGACCCTACACCCCCCGCCCCTCAATCATCCCATGGAGGAAGCAACAAGTGTTGGGTGGCTGTTGTGTTATTCTGGGTTTGGTTACCCAGAAGGCTCTTCTCTAACCTGCGAACCGCGTGTTCCGAGACACTGATGCTGCGGGAGCGGAAAGCGTCCATGGCCGAAAGGTCCCTCAGCTCTTTAACTGGAGAGCTGCTGCTATTGGCTACTGCCGCCGCCGCCTTCGCCACTTTCGCCGCCCGCAGACTGGGCGGTGAGGAGTACCCATGAAGAACAGCGAGGGGGGGGGAACGGACCCGGGTCGGTGGTAGTGGGTAAGGGGGTGTGTCATCGTGAGGATGGTTTGGAAGTGTTCGGGGGGGGGGGGGTACAGTGCATTGAGGTGTATCAGGTAACAGGATTTGACACCAGAGCAAAAGGGCACACGACACGCAGGGGACAGGGCCACAGGACCACAGGAGAAGGGAGGGACCAGGAGCAATGAAGGAGGGATCCAGGGTGACATGACCACCCC
The DNA here is from genome assembly GCF_036324505.1 of Eleginops maclovinus. Lineage (NCBI taxonomy): Eukaryota > Metazoa > Chordata > Actinopteri > Perciformes > Eleginopidae > Eleginops > Eleginops maclovinus. The sequence continues at coordinate 18,166,428 of NC_086353.1, forward strand.
CCCAAAACCACAACGCAGAACCCAACCGCAGGAGGCAGGGGAGGGAGGGGTCAAATGAAGAGTTGAAAGAAAACAAAACAAGGTGAAAATTAACAGCAGTGAACACAATGAGTCATATCACAGAAGAGCGGAGCAAGAAAGAGAAGAGTCAAATAAATAAAACAGGGTAAACATCAACTAAAAAAGGGAAAACAGACAAGCTACAGCAGAGGGTAAAAGCTTCTGCAACTCGGAAAAGAAAATACACACAGAAAGTTTTCAGAAAGCAACAAAATAAACATTATTTCACACAGCAGGTACATAATGAAGCCAAGGGCTAGTACAGGAGAAGTAGAGCTGCAGGGATGGACTCAGCACAGGCCTGACGGGATGGAAGCTAAAATGGAAGAAAAACATGACACCCAACGGAAAAAATGAAATGCCGGGTTAAACCTGAGGGTTGGAGCACAGCATGCCTGGAGTGAACACTAAATAATGAACATAATAGATGTATCCAGGCTTTTGGAAAACATACCTTTCCAATATCTAAAGGATTTGTGAGAAGAGGCTATACATTAAATATCAAATCTGACATGCAGCCCTCCAACCAAACAGCAGGCAGTAAGAAGCACAAGGAAGGGTCACTGGCTGAATGATAAATAATGTGGAACACTCAAAGAGGTATTACATGGACGATCAGTAGAGGTTGATGTTAGCAGAGACGCTATGTCACTATGAAAAGCTTCGTTCGTCGTTGGTTATTTTGACTAAAAATCGCTCTCCACACTGAAAATGTCGTCTACATCCTGTGCATTGGGTCCGATCCAACGAACACTTATTTTCATCCCCCTCACTGCGATCACCTGTGACTGTGTTTGTAATGAGTTACTTTGGATGTTTTTATCGCAAGTTATCGGGCGATAAAAACACGGACAAACCGACAAACAAGCACGCTATGTACAGATGGGGATGGTGCCTTGCTGAGAAACGCTTCCTTACACCTCTGTGTGAAAGTGTGTATTTCTCTTTGTGAACATATACATGTAGTGTGGTCATACAATCAGATGGTGAGGTGTAACAGCAGGGGAAAGAAAAACTGAGAGTTCTTCCCCCCCATGCTACCGCTCGGTATCATCCTTATATGTTTCAGGTGGTGGACAAAGTATAACAACATCTGGACAATATAATGTAATCCAATAAGACAAAGCACACACTAACATTAGAGTCATATACTATAACGGGTGGTGGGAATCACAACCAATCAAAATGTATTTTCAACTGAAGGGGTTTTTCCTTGGATTACATTCATTTAACAGGTGTTTGTCTTATTGTGTCCATCCCCTGAATGTTATAAATATGAGTGAATTTTATACAGACAAAAAAAACACATTTCAAAATGTGAAAAGCATAAACAAAATGAACTTTAAACACCATGGCAACCTGAGCAGAGTCACTGCAGCCGCCACGACACAGTACCATTCATGCTGAGTCCCTTATTACCTTGGCAACCCCAACAATGGCCACATGGACCATGTGTGCTAGTTTGTATGAGACCACATGCAGCAGTGTGTGTGTGTGTGTGTGTGTGTGTGTGTGTGTGTGTGTGTGTGTGTGTGTGTGTGTGTGTGTGTGTGTGTGTGTGTGTGTGTGTGTGTGTGTGTGTGTATGCTTTACCTCTTTGGCCTCTCGTTGAGGCTGGTGCTTCTGGCACGAAACGCACTTTGCTCGTGACCGTCATCGAAAGGCAGCAGCGCATTGGAGCGCAAACCCTGGAGACATAGACGAAGAGGTAAATGTAAAGATAGGGAGTTGCTAAAATAATGTAGCTCAGACAAGGGTCTGGTCAAAAGTTTGTGTGAAATAGTTGTGGTTTTATGGGAGGTTATGTGCCAGGGTGAATGGATGTTTTGAAGTCCTTTCTGCTTTAGCCTAGTCTAAGCTAAGCTAACTGCCTGTTGGCTGTAGCTCCAAACTCAACACACGGAATATAAACATTGTAATATAACACTCTGCAAGAATACAAAAAAGCATATTTCCACAAATATTTAAATTGAACTATTCCTTTGATGTATAATCTCGCAATTTCGACAAAAGTTTTTTTTAAATTAAGAAGGATGCAGGGAGTCCTTCCTATACAGGATTGGGTTGAATAGTAAAATATTTCCTAAAGAGTGACATTTTCAATTTTTATGTGTCTATTTGTTTGTCATTATTTTATTATTTTTTTGTTTGTCAAGTAAATGAAGTTAGGAAGAGGAAGCAGCACCCACCTTAGTGATGTACTGAACAAAGTCCTTGCGGAAGGGGAGTCTGCAGCGTATGAACCACATGGCGATCACATGGTGGGCCAGGGATACGATGTACTGGTTGAACCTGATGAGAGCAGAAGAATCAAACTGGTCAGAGTGGGTCTGTGTCTTTTAAGAAAACATGTGTGTTTGTGAGCACTTACTTGGAAGGGTTAGTGTAGGGTAGAGAGATGGCAAACACGCTGACATACTGCTCAGCCACAAAGTTGGCGTACAGATGTGGGAGGCGCACCAGAGCTGTGAAACAGAAAACAGAAATAACGGCTTATTCACAGAAAACTTTGATGAGACAAACTGGCCTTGAAGATTTAACAATGGTAGAGAAACAGGAAAAGTAAGTGTTTGAGTAAAAAAGCTTTTTGGTGCTCACTGGAGAGGAACTCAAGCATAGGTGATGCCATGGCAACAGTGGCAGAGATGTGGGTGAGCTTGACGATCAGAGCGGGGAGGAGCTTGATCATGATCTCAGGCATCTCCACCGTGCACATCGTAAGCGCCACCACACACTGCTTGGCACAGCGGTAGATGAGGCCGGTCTCCAGGCACTGGACCAGTTCTCTCTGTGGAGGGAAAGAAATGAATAACGTCATGACAGCAGGGAAATAACTGCCTGTGTGCGTGTGCGCGTGCGCAGCTGGTAAGTGGGATGCTGTTGCACAGATAGGGATTTTCTTGCACCTGCTGTGATGTTGTTGATTACTCTCCGAGGCATATATTTACCTGTCTGGACTGCTCCAGGTAGTTATGGTAGGATGTGATCGCTGTGAGGACAGGAACCACCGCCAGCTGAATATCAGTGCGAGAAAACCCGTCTGGGGTCTTCTTCAAACGCTCCGAGATCAGCCGATCAGTCACCTAGGATAACACAGACACAAGTAAATTCACTCGGACATACTTGTAAGAATAGTTTTATGTGTGTGTCTTTTCTTGCGCTACCATGCAGCAGAGTGTGGAGCAGAGCTGGTCCAAGCTGCATGGTGATGTGAGCAGCAGCACTTTGTACTGCAGTGTCCACGGCAGCTTGTCCAGAACCAGCTTCAGCACCTTCCAATCAGTCTCCTGCAACAGAAACATGTCTTATCTCTTAAAGGACAGCTTGGAAAACACTGGAACCATCAGTTATGAGCAAGTCTGTGCTCTTTGCAAAGTCATTTGAAACAAAGAAGAATAAACACTTTAGCGATACCCAGCTGTTACATCCACAAGAAATAGAGGGTTGTAGAAATTAGTTCTTAAACCCAGGAATAGGTTTCCAGTTTTGCACTTCAGGTTGACGGTTTGTTCTTCGACATAACTACATCCGTAAATACCCCGCTTGGGAATCTTGAAGTGTTTAGCTGTCATGAAAAAGGCAGTTGCTAACACGAGACTACAGAGGTTATCGGGACACCAAACAGCAACTGTTCTGTAGTTGATTTAAAGCCTAAAGTTAGCTTTTCACTTTTGAATATTGCATCTACACTTCAAAAACATAAAAGTAGATTTCATTTGTAACGATGATCATTGTGAACAAAGTATGAAAGTATCATAGACTTGTTTTTACAATTGAGCCTATGTCCTGCTATAATACAAAATTCCAAATGTGTTTTTTTTTTATCTAACTTCTAGTTTGGCCTCCAAAATGAGATCATCCCTGCACGCCTCTATTGCGAGACAGACATTGGACTTCCTGCATTTCAATCTGCTGTGTGTAGGATATAATCATTTTCTGTGTACCATCTTCAGGCCCTGCAGGAGGACATTGAAGGCCGGGGCGTAGGGCAGATAGGCCGAGCGTATGGAGGCTGTTGAAGCTGAAGGAGCAGTGGGGGGAACAGGGCTGCCAGCAGGAGGAGATGTTGAACCTGCAGGCTTCTTCTCACTGACACGCTTCTCTGGCTCCCTGAAACCACAGTTAACAGTTAATATTTCGTTTCCTGGATTGTAATGAGCAAAACAGATGCAGGAATGAGCCGTGTGCGTCCTCACCCTGTGTCACAGTAGCAGTAAGGGCTGAACCTCAGGACCCCGTCTTTGTTTGGGACACCAAGACGGTGAAGAGAGTCCACTCGCATCATCAGGAAGAAATCAAACACCTGAAGGAGAGAAAGGAATGAAAAACAAGTCCACATGCATGTTTGGTTCAAATGGAGTAAAGACACAAAATGAATCCCCTTACCCGCAGTCTGATGCTGGAAGCGACAGCTGAGCAGTATTTGTTCTTGTAGTGGAGCTGCAGGTGGCTGATGAGCAACTCATACACACGACTGGCGTGACCGGCTGGTAGGCTGTAAAGCTTGCTCTGCCAGGAGAGAAAAACATGGAGGGTTTTCAAAAGATTTACACTTTGTTTGTTTTTTTAATCCAACCACAAGACAGGAGAAAAGTATAAAAAAAGTTGATACTAATCAATAGTTAAGATATTATATATATATATATATATTCATTATATTTTTTTATTTAAAAGAGACCAATAACAGCATCAGATTTTTTTTAGGCTCCATTAATATTTGTAAACATGGCTAAAATCTGAAAATACATGGTTTGTCATTTCCAGCCAACTAAAAAAATAGGTATGTAAAAAATAGAAACTATATAAACAATTTAAATTCAAGAATTTCTTATAAGCTTTTCTAAAATAACTTGAATCCTAATGTCATTTTTGGTGAATTCAGCCCTAATGTGTGTACCTGCAGGATTTCCAGCAGGCCCAGTATAGCCGTCCTCACATCCTCCATAGGAGACTCTCCTGTGGGGTCTCTCTCAGAGACCTCCAGGGGCCCTGAACACACCAGAGAGCGACTGGCCACCTGCACAGAGAGAAATCACTTAAAAAAACCTCATCGTGGCTGGACGGAACTGAATTACCATAGCATTAAAGTGAGACAGCATCAGCGTTTGTGTGTGTGAGTGTGAGTGTGAGTGTGAGTGTGTGTACCTTCTCAATGATGTCCAGCAGGCTGCTGAAGTGGTGTGTGATGCAACCCTCAGCCAGGTCCACAAGGAGCTGGGTGGCCTGTTTTCGGACAGCTAGGTCCCGGTCTTCAGCTATCCCACTGAGCTGGGGGATCACCACCATTTCAATCAACTCGTCCTGGAACAAGGCAATAAAGTAAACAGGAGAGAGAGTAAGACAGAGACAGACATACAGTAAGAATTAAAGCAACATTGGACTTCATAGTTTATTGCAAAAGTGTGTGTGGAGGTTCAGGTGTGCGTACAGACCTCGTAGAGCTGTCGGTTGGTACTGAGAACGAAGGACAGGATGTGAAGTACTTTGATCCTTATCACGCTGCGAGTCTCATTTCTTTCAGGGAGACATGACAGAGAGGGACCGGAAAAATATTGTAGATATTAGATGAGAAGGGATCAAAGTTATGATTAGCAGAGAAGGATCCAATTGTTTATAGTTGTCTTTAAAAACACTGCAATATATGGCTGTTATAATACAACATCAATAAAATATTACAAAGACCAGAGAATTCTCACATGGACAAAGAGGTAAACGTTTAAATACAATTAGTATTAATAGCATCACCATCATCCCTGTTCCTGTCCTACCTGAAGAACTTCTCCATGAGGCGGTGAAGGCTCTGAATCCAGCCGTCCTTGGCTGGTTGGATGGACTGGGCTCTGTACGAGATGAGGGTCAGCACTGACGCATCCTGTCACGCACAATATTAAGATTAGAAACGTTTCAGCAGTGTGTTAGAGGACCAAAACACAAAAGGACACAGAGGGATGGAAACTTAAAAGCACTAACTGGTCTCTTGTCGGCACATTTCTCCACCAGACTGAAGAACTTCTCTGTGGAGCCGTGGTAACCATTCTGCTCGTACAGCTCCTCCACTGTGGTCAGCAGCTCGTACACGATGGCCTTCAACTCCGCACTGCCTATTGTCTGTGAAGACACATGAGACAAGCCGCTTGCTGAAAAAATAACTGGTATTTGAACCTGTGTGTGTGTGTGTGACTGTGCACTTGTGCAGTTTGTGTGTGTGTACCTGGATCTGCTGCAGTAGGCGCTCTATGATGCCCAGCAGGATGTCCCATGTGACCACCTGCAGCTCTTTGCCGTACTTCTTGATCAGTCTGGTGATCGAGAGGACGATTTCATAGGACACCACCTCATTGGCACTCGACATGGCCTGAGGGACAGACAGACAGAAACAGTTAACTGGTTTATCACAATATCAGGAATATACTTGTTTTTTTTGCCTTCTATTTTAAAAATCCTAAGTACTAGCAAAAACGAATAAAGTTGGACCTAGTCCTACTTTATAGAAAATGTCTATAGTATGACTTATTACGAAGATCCAGCCTATGCAGAAATAAATGTGTACTTGGCATTGAAGCTTAAGTTTAAATGTTATGGCAAAAAGTGTCAGTGTAATTCTTCGTCTGTAACATTTATCTGCAACAATTTTTTTAATCTCATATTTTAAGAAAAAAGCCCAAAAATGTATTCACGTTGAGTTCAGGGAATCTAGAATTTTCTCTGTTTTGTGACATTTTGTAGACCAAATGATTAAACAAATGTTATTAAATGATTAAGAAATTAAAATCATAGAGCGCCCTAGATTATATCTTGTAGAATAAAAACTCAAATGGTTTCTCCGACATTTTTGCCACATTCCTGTTTTCATGTCATTTAAGCGATAAGATCAGCGCATGCCTAGTGGGGCAGATAGCAAGCACTGTCCTGTATGTGTGTTACCTTGTAGAAAGATGGCAGGACGAGTGTAGGTGTGTTTTTCAGGGCAGGGAGTCTGTGCGCTCCCCACAGTGCCATCCCAACAAAAAACACGGCTCCTCTCAACAACGGTGCGTCCTCCATGTACACTCTGAGGGAGGGTGCAGGGAGTTAGAGGGACACACAACGCAGGAAAACAACATTCCCATAATGCACCATAAGCTCAGAAACACACTCAGACTGCTTAATACCTCTCCTCCATTATCCGGCACATGGTGTAGATTGCACTGTGGCCGAGGTGAGTCCCCAACACCTTCCTCATCAGCTGCAGGTGCACAATCACAGGAGGTTTTGATGTGAATCAGAGGGATCAGACAAAGGAGAAAGTGTGTGTGTGTGTGTGTGTGTGTGTGTGTGTGTGTGTGTGTGTGTGTGGTCTCACCTTCCAGCAGGACTCACAGAACTCCTTGACGTTGACAGTGCGACACAGTGTGATGATGAAGACAGTGAGAGAGTCGGAGGGCAGGCAGTTGTAACACACCACTGCATCCAGTACTTGTAGTGCCACCTGGACACATCAAAACAAACAAAACAAAAGTGTAAACAACTCTGAGCCTCATTAATTTATGAGACTGTTCATGCTACATTATGCAGTTAATATGTCTTGATTGTGTTTCTTGCTTGTTTAACAATTCTTTAGAGAGCACAGTAAATAACAAACACAACAGTTTGATGATTTGGTACCTCCATGTTGTATTGATTATATGTAGTTGTAAAAAGCAAGATCTTGATTTTACATACAAACCACTTAATATTAAATGCTCTGGAATACCTCCCCAGCAGAAATCAGTCTCACATCTCTCAGCTCATCTCTAAGCAATTTTTACATCAAAACCTTTAGATAACTGGAGATTTAACTTTGTTACAGCATATCAACAACACAGTCCCACAAACAAGCACTCTACAATTATTAGAGAATCAGAACCAAACTAGATAAATACGATTTCTATCACAAACAAGGTCTTCATGGTGATGAGTAAAGCCAACTGCGACCAGACTACTTAAGTAGAATGAAATGTTTGATTTCGGGTTCTTCATCATTTATACCATAATAAAATGTCTCACAATGCTTAAAATAATGGATATTAACCCTTTTATATTGACTTGATTTAATGTATATCATTTCAACCAATGGTTGTTCATATTTGGTGACATTCTTTGTTGTGCCTGTGAGCTTCTGAACCACTAAATGTCTACATTGAATCAGTAATGCTTCATATTACAACACAAAATCTTGGGCAGGATTGTCAGCATGAACTGTAAAATTCTAACAAGCCGTTTGGACAAAGAATGCATCCGAACAAACACCCACCTCAATATCTGTTGAAGATGTTGTTCTATTGCACAGGAGACAGATTTTCCTACACAGAACACAAGCAAAGAAATGCATGTTAATATATTCTTCTAATTGAAATAAGAAGTGTGTGTATGCGTCTGTATTTTTCACTTACTGGACCATGACGGAGACGTTTTGGTCCAGGTAGCAGCTGTTGAACTTCACCAGATTAACAAGAACGTGGAGAAAATCGGAGGTGAGACCTATGTCCATCCACAGGAGGACAAAGCGTGCTGGAGACAGGAGAGAGCAGAGCGAGAGAAGGAAATATTATGGAACATTACAGGTGAATAAGGGGTGTAACAGCCCAGTCATGCCTCGACCAACAATAACTGGAAACATTAATACAAAGATGATTCAAATGAGTTAAAAGTCAATATTTATGCTGTGTTTGATATCACTGGAATCTAGATATTTAATCCAGACTCTTCAAACTAACAACACAATTCACAACAAAGAGGATTATGCTAGTGAACCAGACAGTAATGAGTGTAGGGCTTTTTTCAGGATGAAATCACACTGTCTAGCTGTGCTTATAAAGGCAGAGTTGTAAATTATGGGATGAATGCAGAGTGTGTATAAGATGATGGAGTTATTTATATTTGAAAACAGTTTCTCCACTGATTGCAATAATGTAAACGAACAAAAGCAACCTTATCGATTCTCAGTGACAATAACAGCAAGTTGAACCCGTTACATTTATTCAAATGAGTAGCCGTATTTCTCAGCAACTTAATAATAAAAATAAAATAATCTGACTGTCCTTCAGTAGCAATATCTAAGTTATTTGTGGGAAAGAAACGTTGTTTTCAATTTTTACAAGTTGTAAATTGATTCAGAATGTCAGAATTTAAGAATCTCCACCCTGTCATGAACACGTTTTCATCCCTCTTCTCACCATGTTCCTTGCATTGAATTGCTTTAATATTTTTCCAAAGGAGTTTCACCTATATCCTCTTCCAGATAAGTGATGTCTTTCCCGTTCTCAGTTAAGGCCTTGAAGACTTCCAGCCTATCAGAGAGGTCCTCGTTGGATGGTTGGTAGTCTCTGATCACGTTGAAAAAGAAGGCTCTCAGAGGGCCGAGCCGCTCACCCTTCACACAAACAGGAAACAGATCATTATGAAACAGCCAGGAACTACAGTCACATTAATATTTGTGAGTGTTTCTCCTGTCTATGTACCTGTCCCTGTATAATGGCCCTCAGCAGCTGCAGGACAGCATGTCTGGCCTCCAGTGGCTGCTCTGGAGTCAGCATGTCCTCCACAGCTTTCCATACAGCCTCCACAGCATGCTAAAAAAAAACAAAGGAAAACACACATTTTCACACAGAAGATGACATGTAGTGTTGTATCCAAAAATGTCAAACCAGGGGCAGACCAACCTCCTCAAATTTCTTTGTTTTGGCAAGCTCACAGACATGGTTCATCATGCGGACGCGGTTGCTCAGCCCGCAGTCTGGTTGGAGCTCCTGAAAAACATCACAGGAGGAAAGGAATGAAGAAACGTATGAAGCTGAGTTTAATTGTGTATGAACAGATGCTGCACACTCTTCGGGTCTCTCTTGAACACCTTGATGATGTCCGTCGTGATGATAAACTCTGACGGTCGGGCATCACTCTGTTTGCTGGGAGGCCGCGGGGGTCCCAGGCCAAAGATCCCCTTCACCTTGTCCTTGAGACTCTCTTTGCTTGGTTGTTTATTCATGGCCCAGCCTGAAGGGGCGGTCAACCGCACAGGCTGGGACTGAGAGCTGCCTGGAGAAAGAGCAACAAAAAAGAATGTTCATTAATCAGTTAGCTTGGATTATTACAATGCAAAACCCAAAACCTTAAAGCCAGATAAGAAACAACACTTCCTATGAATTGACTTGTTGTAGCTTTCCATGACAGCAATAAGATGGATGGTCACATTCAAAACCAAAACCAATTGCAATTAGTTAATCTTTAAAGATGCTACCAACCAGTCACACCCTCTTCTTTTTCAATTTCCTTTTTTAATTCTGTGACATTTGGACAGCTTAGAGTTGTAATGTAGATGTTATCCAAGTCATATGTTTGATTAAATAAGATGTCTATGTGATTAATATTGTGAATTTGAACTTTTATCTCCTAAGTCAGTCTGAAGTTTTATAGATTTAGCTGAGAGTTTAGCTGAGGTCATCAGACAACCAGATCTGTACACATTCTTTCATGATCTATCTAACATGCAGATGCCAAACTAAACAATGAACACATTCAATAAATATTTGGCTTTTGAGGTGTAAAATAGCCTCGCTGCTGTTCTCCAAGGAAAGGTTAATGCCTCGGTTGTATTGGTTTCATCTTCATAATTTTGGCAGAGACAACTTGTTCTTCAGATGAGGGGATCCACTCTGAGAAAATTCAGAGTTTCTCTCAGTTTTGTTATTGCAGTTACTTGTACGGCTGTTTGTGTTTCCTCATGGTGTTTTATATAAGAGGCTGAAGCACGACACACTTTCTATTGAGCGACACCCTGTACCTCTGTGTGAATGCCCTTGAGGTGTGCATGTATTGTCAATATAAATTAAGCATTGTCATTTAAAGGTTGCACAGTAATACTAAAACCAGTGTTGGAAGTGAAGTCACATGAAATGGAGTTGAGCAATAAAATGACAAAATGAAGTGTATGCTGGTGATTACAAGGTGTTAAATCAGATTATATTCTTTTCAGTTAAAATCCTACATGTGGAAAAAAACGTTTGATCTATAGCTGATTCCCATCTCAATCTAGGTTTATTTTAAATGATCCGTGCATTTTTTACTGGGTAACTAGCTGTGTGATCTAAAGTAACCTTTCCAACACTGGAATGGTGGCGACAAGAAACTTTTTACATTCAATTTGCCTGGCTGAATCTAGATACCACTGGCGGTATAGTAGGAAATATGTTTATTTTTATGTAACTATGGTGGCAGCAGACGCTTCTGTTACGCAGCAGTGAGGTTTGGAGCCTGTAAATGTGTAACCCGGGGGGCAGGTTTGGAGAATATGCTGTCATGTGGATTTGATAGAGACAGAAGGGTGGGGAGGTGAGCAGTAAGACAACCACTGTTCTGTTTCACGTCAACAGCAGCAACAACAACAACAACAACAACAACAACATCAGATAAATGAACCTCCATCCAGACCAAATAATATGTAGCCACTAAGTGAAAACATGGTATAATCAGGAGAAATGCACAATGGCGATACTGAACCGTTAGCTCCGCTTTTACATTCCCTGTCATGAGCTAGCATTCCTTTGAGGCATTCAAGGTCTGGTTGCTTTAAAAAACAAATCCTACTGCCCCCTCCTCTCACCTTAATGCAGAGGAGTCCCTCTCGGTTTCATACAGTCGCAGCTTCGTCCATATGCAGCCCACAGAGCTGCCTGTGTCTCTGCATTGAAATTACTCTGCAATTGCTGCTGAAAGCTTGTTCTCGTCCAGGCTCAGTCCTCCTCCACTTCTCAACCGGATGACACTCTAACGCTGTGACAGGGGCACTTCCTAGAAAAACACGTTTGTTACCGTCACTCCTGGGAAATGTAGTTCTGAGCAAGATAACTACAAACTATGCTAACGCTATTTACTAGCCTGGTTTTGTATCATTTGCAAATGACCGGACATTCACACAATAGTAGGACGCAGCTCTATTTACCCAATGGCTGCATAGGAAAGATGTAAAATAGCAGTCAGTGACAATTCCTACACAAGACACATGTTTCTTAAACTGAAATGGTTAACTATTAGCTAGCTAAACCTGCTAACGATGCTGAAGTTAGTTCCTCATTGGGACCAGACGCTACACTGACGCAATGCTGCTTGCCAGCGATGATAGTTGAAATAGAGTAAAAGGTCTCACAAAATAATTTATTTGAAAAACTAAACTTCAAGAACACAATGTCATGCTGTGAAAAAAAATGGAGAGAAACACACAGCGAGGATGTTTATTAGCAGTTAGATCAACAAAAAGTACTCTTATTTTCTGTACCTTTCAACTACCTGATTGGTGGGACTGAATGGGGCAATAACATAAATACTCCTGATCCCATACACTGTTCAGAAAGAAGTTTTTGAGTCTTTCAAAATAAATTAATTTGCGATATTTTGCTGTAGTAGTGAGTAGTGTAGGAGATCAGTTTTAATAGCTTCTTTTAAATGCTTCAAAGAAATGAAAGGAAATATAACAATTCGCACTGCGTGAGGCATGTGTATTGCAGTTTATTTATGCACTATTTATATTCCAGTATAGTGAGTATTTCTTCTTCTTTTTTAAAACATAAATTGGTAAGTTATGTGTGTAATTCTGTTTACAATATTATTAATGATGTATATTAATTATTAACTTCCTTAAATGTAAGTCGTAGCATTCATTTATTGATAAGTTTAAATACAATTATTTTATTCAAAGTGTCAACTTTTATTTAATAGCTGATTGTTGTTTACGCTCGTGACCAGAATCTACGAATGAGAAACCAACTTCAAGAACATCTAAATGCCTCACGTGTGCTGGAGAACGAGGATCTGTTATGTAGTCCGGACTTTAACTATGACCTCTCCCTATTTCATGCAGAGCAGGCCTGTTATCACTCGGAGTGGTGATCAAAATGCAGCCTCTCTCAGGTCCAAACTCACCAACAGACGGAGGAATCAGGGTCCAGGTTCTTCGGTGGCGGTGAAGGTAGAGCAGGAGGAGGCGAGGATCTCCGAGCAAGGACCCTCCTCGGCCCCCTTATCCACGGGTAATGTTGACGTTAGTCCACACAGCAACTTGTGAAGTCATTTTAGAAATTCACCACAGTTCTTCTAGCTAGCTCCAGATACAGTTGTTAGCCATAAAGCTGGAGAAGTTGCAAATGTTGTTTAACGTATTAACCTGTGTACTGTTGCATCTGAAAAGTGGTTGACACATCAGAGGCAAAGCAACCTTTACCTCATTTACATACTTGTTTCCATGTGGTATGTTTTCTTTCTGTATTGCCATGCTGGGTCAGATATTCTAAATCCTCTCTCCTGTGCTCATTCAGGTGCTTGCCATCCAAAAGCAGAAACAGATCCTTTCCCATTGTCTTCACACAGCCGCAGAAGGAAACAGCTAAAAGTGGAATATGATGAGGATGAAGGTGTAACCCCGGTGAAGACAGAACACTGGGAACCTCCCGACTGGAAGAAACAACTGGGATACATCCGTGAGATGAGGAGCGGCCGGGATGCACCTGTAGATAACATGGGGGCAGAGAAATGCTACGACTCAGAGGCTCCTGCTCATGTAGGTGTGGGTTTCTTTTTTCTCACATATTTCTCAGGTTGAGATGTACTCATCTTGTTCCCTCTGTTGTTTTTTCAGGCCAGACGTTTCCAAGTGTTGGTTTCACTCATGCTCTCCAGTCAGACCAAGGACCAGGTTACAGCAGCAGCCATGAAGAAGCTCCGAGCTCACGGCTGCACTGCAGACAATATTCTCAATACTGATGATGAAGCACTGGGGAAACTCATCTACCCTGTCGGCTTCTGGAGGGTAATACAGAACTCTCTTTATGTCTTACAGGAGCCACACTTCCTCCTTTTCACCCTGCATCTCTGGTTGGTTGAATTGTTTTCTCACCCACCCTTCTCTAGACTAAGGTGAAGTATCTGAAGCTGACATCGGCCATCCTCCAGAAAGAGTTCGGAGGGGACATCCCAGACAGTGTGGAGGGGCTGGTCCGCCTACCAGGAGTCGGACCAAAGATGGCTCATCTGGCTATGGACATCGCATGGGACCAGGTGTCCGGCATCGGTGGGGGACTCTTTTTTGATGCTTGCACTTGCAAATCCGTGTAAATTTACATAGAACTGACGTGGATGAAGTTATAGCAGCATTGGAAAAAAAAAGGTAAAATGTAGTCAATTCTACTAGTAAATCTCTGCCTATACAACTAGAGCAGTACATTCTAATTACACATAACTGCATCAGTAATATTTCTGTTATACAGAATAAAAGTAAAATGCTACAAAAGGGGATTTCCTTTCAGCATTGTGGATTCCTTTGATACTAAAAGTACTTTTCGCAGATAGAGCTTACATGCTTTTAAATAAGTAAGGTTTTGAATGAAGGGATTTTACATTATTTTAGCAGTCTTAAGTTAAGGATCTGAATGCTTTTCCATCACTGCTTTTTCTTATAGAAATGCAAATCAGTATCCTTGTGTGTGCGCTAAAATATTCTGTTTTGTTTTGTTAAGGCGTGGACACACACGTGCATCGTATCTCTAACTGGCTGGGCTGGCTGAAGAAACCAACCAAGACCCCGGAGCAAACACGCAAGGCCCTGGAGGAGTGGTTACCCAGGTAACAGCATGATTACCTCACTGCTGACCCATACAACCTGATTAACATGGACCAACAGATCCATAAAGTCACTCTGAACGACCATACTACATACTGCACATCATTTATGTGAAGTATAATTTGTTTATATACTATTTTAACTCATCCAGAACATTTTATATTGTGTATTCTTTGTGAAATGTCTCCCTTCTGTAGATACTGTATGTATATATTAGCTTTTAATGCCTTAACACACTGCTGCTGTAACCAAATCATTTCCCAATTTGAAATGAATAAATGATCCATCTATCTCTCTATCATTGCCTCTTGTGATTGATAGGAACCATTCAACCTATGATGTGTATAAAAATCAATGAGTGCAGGTTCAAAGTAACGTGTGATGTTCCTCTCTCTCTCTGCGGAAGGGAGCTTTGGAGTGAGATCAACTGGCTGCTGGTGGGATTCGGGCAGCAGGTCTGTCTCCCCGTCAAGCCGCTCTGCTCCGTGTGTCTGAACCAGCAAAGCTGTCCCTCCGCCCACAAGATTTCTCCTACAAAAAGGCCTAAAGCTGCTTCCCCTCGCTCTCCTGATCCAACCTCTGCCGCCACAGTAAAGACTGAACCTGGAGAACAATCAGAGGTTTAAGAAGGAGCCGCTGCACACACCTGTTTCCCCAAACGCACGGAAGATAAAAACCAAGGTTAAATATTGATTTAGTCTTATGAGTTTTTGTCTGAGCTGCGACCAAATATTGGACGAGAAAAGTGATACGCACACACTGAGAACATTGATGTGGATATCAGGAATGGAGGAGTTTAATTTGACACTACAACTACATTGTTTTCACTTCAAAGAGATAAACTATTTTTCTACTGTTGCTGCTACTTTTTTTATAATAAAATAAAATAAATTATGTTCTGAAATCATGTTGTCAATGTTTGTCCTTCCATTTTTTTTTTTTAAATATGTTTGCCAATCATTTTTAAATCAAATAGATTTGGTGGACTATAAAATGACATCATTTGTGCGAGTACAAAATTAGACCCTTACACAAAACAGCAGATGTAAATAAACAGCAAAAACCATTAAATAAAACATTTAAAAGCTACATTTATGTTCAAAATACTTGGTCACTAATTCAAATATAAATTAAAAAAATGAACATAGCCAAAAATGACATTAAGTGATGTTTCAGATTGTTTTCTGCAAAATCTATGTTATTCAGTACTGCTGGAACTAAAAGTTGTTCTGTATTAAAGTAATTATGCACTGAGCACATGATCTTTCACATACACTATACTTGTAAGGAATCATTCTTTACTGCAAGCAATGGGAAGGGTTTAGCAGGAATATCATAAGGTGTGTGTTGGCTGGCAAACAAACAAAGCCATTGTTAAGGTTAATTGTTACACCCCTGTTTGTCTTGCTATACAGTAGGACAAACTGTCGTCTGTGAAAATTAGCCTACTACAGATTACAAAACACTGTCACATGTTAGACAATGCTCATGTTTATGGCAGCATTCAATGATAATAGTCATTCATTCATCCACGCCCTCAATAAACATCTGATGTTTTTGTTAAGGCCACATTAGAAGCGTTAAGGTGTGAAAGGCAGACGTGGAGTACAAGTACATTTACTCATTATAATTTAGAGGTACTTATAGTTTAATTGTATTCTATTTCATATTTCTACTTCAGTAAATTTCATAGAGAAACATAGTAACTTACTTAAATACATTTATATAATATCTATAATTACTACTAAAGCTACTAAAATTTGAATTCATAGCCTACCATTTTAAGAATAATAATGATACAATAACACTAAAAGTAACCACTGTATCATCAGTATTGTTACTCTTGATAACCCTCCTAGTACTGTAGTATTGTTTTACTTGATTCATTCTTTCTATTGGCAACTAAACTGCTGTTCTTAATAACACTTGCCTCGTGGAAGTCTCATATTCCCTGATCTAAATATCAACGGCACACACCCTCAAGCTGTCCTGAATAACCCGAGATACACCTTTGTAAATGGATGAATGAAAGCGAGCCATGAGTTTATATTTCATGAACCATATAATCCATGCGCAACCTGTTGATCTCATGTGCAGACAGGGATAGATGGGGACAATTTCCGTTCTCAGGTCACAGCCTCACCTCCACCACCATGGGGCAGACCTCCGCCGCTCTGGACGAGCAAAAGTCCTCGCGTCTGCGCTGCGTCGTCAGGTGTGAGCTGCAGGGGACATTCAGTAGTGCCATCTGCTGTAGACGCCTCTTTAGTCTCTCACGGGAGGACAGGAGGACACATGCCCAGTTGAGGAGGGGAATTAAGTGTTACGTGCGAGGAAAATCTTTCTAATCTCTGATCTCCTGGATTATTCCTCCGATGGTCGGCATTTAACCCCTGTCTGCAGTTTTTGGATACTAATTTACGCACCATTTTTACGCGTTTATATTCGTGCCACCTGCATTTGCATGATGGATTAAACATTTTAAGACTTTTTGGCAATTTGTGGTCTTTTGTGGATTATGAATGTACTCGTATCATGCTAAATGATGATGATATTTTGGTCCCTGGAGCGCGCAGCAGCGGTACATTGGTTTAAGAACCAGAGACTTCCCAACGCCGCTGGCCCGATCATTTGTTTACTCTCCTGAGACACTTTGACCTGTTTTCCTCGCTATTGCGATGCTGGTAGGGATGGAGAGCGAGCTGAGACCCAGGCTCTGTTTCCTGACCAAAGGAGAGCAGGGCTATGGTTTCCACCTGCACGGGGAGAAGAATAAAGGCGGGCAGTTCATCCGCAAAGTGGAGCCCGGCTCCTCTTCTGACATGGCCGGACTGCGGCCAGGAGACCGGGTGGTGGAGGTGAACGGGGAGAACGTGGAGAACGAAACCCACCATCAAGTGAGTTGTTTCTCAATAAACGCATTTTTTTTAAATTGCAGACAAGTATTTGCGAGGTAAAGAGATGCCAGGAGAGGCGCTTTAAGGCTCTGAGGTACAAACAATGAGTTGTATACCTGTTGGACAACTTTTTACTTTGC
This sequence comes from Eleginops maclovinus, assembly GCF_036324505.1. Lineage (NCBI taxonomy): Eukaryota > Metazoa > Chordata > Actinopteri > Perciformes > Eleginopidae > Eleginops > Eleginops maclovinus. Next base: position 18,184,151 of record NC_086353.1, read on the forward strand.
CTGAGGAGGAGGCAGAAGGAGAAGTGGGGGCAACTAAAATGGGTCAATGTGAGCTTTGTGTAATGGGAATCACTGGGTTTCGTGGGAAAGTATAAGCACCAAAATATAGTTGTGGCACCAAAAGTAAAAGTACTCATTATGCTGATCAGCCCATTTCAGAATAATATATATATATTTTTTAAATTATAATTATTGATGCATTAAAGTCTTACCAGCTAACTTTAATTAGTTGTATACTGCAGGGTAGCTTGTGAATTGTATTGTAGTGTACTAGAAATACTATAGCAGAACATTTTAAGACTCAGTAAAGTACAAGCAGTGGTGTTAAGTTACTCAGTAGATTTACAGATTTAGTAGAAGTACTGTAAGGAACATTTTTAAGGTACTTGTATTTTATGTGAGTTTTATTTTAATGGTAAACAATAGGATCATTTAGTTGAAATAAGTTCCAACTTTACCAGCTATAACAAACACATTATATGTATGATTCTGAAAAGGGCCAATCTGCATAATAAGAACTTTTACTTTTGTAACTTTAAAGTTTATTTTCAATGCATGAGTATTACTGCACTCCGGAACTTCAACTTTTACTTCAGTACAAGATTTGAGCACTTCTTCAACCCCTGAGTACAAGAACCTCAAACTTTTAATTAAATACAGTACTTGAGTAAATGTACATAGTTAATTTACACCACTACGTCAGGTGCAGGCCCGTTCAGGGTGAATAACATGTACTGACTGATTTCCCCTCACTGTCTCTCCTCTGTACAGGTGGTGGACCGCATCCGTGAGGTGGCCCACCGCACCCGGCTGCTGGTGGTGGACAGAGACACAGACGAATACCTCTGCAGCAGGGGCCTGGCATGCACAGAGGACCTGGCCATAGAGATGGGAACCCTCTCCCCGCTGCCTTCACCCGCTCCCACTCCTACTTCCTCACCTTTACCTAGAGGGAACTCACCCATGTCACCAAAACCGAAATACACACAATCATTTTTTCCCCCTGCTGCAGACTCATCCATTCACACCATCACAAAAGACAAGGCCAAGAGATTCTCGATGACATCAAGTACAGCGACAGACTCAGAGGTAAGGGTGGACACAAATACATCAAATGGTCTCTAACAAAAGAAAAACACAATCAAATGTAAAAATCAGAGCCTTAAAAGAGATAATTATGCATAGTTTTAATTAGTAAAGGTAAAGTGGTTAGTTGGTGTTCCTGGTTGGTATCAGAGTGCCACTGTGTTACTGTGTTAAGAGTGACACTGATCCAACACTCTCTCACATTATGTCTCTCTGGCACTAATCTGTACTGCACCAGGGTGTTCTGCTAGCTGGATTTCACTACCAAAGCTGTGCTGTCAGCCGACTTCTCTGAGCAGTTTGGACTGTAATCTTGAAAAAATAAAATAGGCTTTTAGCACAAACCACAGGTGCACAGAGGTAAAGAGACAAACTGAGGACTGGAATTATAGCCAGAAATCGGGTAAAAAGTGGAGGCATTTATGCCAAAAAAAAAATGAAAGTATACAGCTGGTAAATACATTTTCAAAGGATTTCTCACTGCTTCTCCAACAAAGTTATATACATATATATGTTTTATGGCCGGATTTAAACTTTCCCTGTACCAAAACGTTTGTTCTACGGGCCACTGTTGTCTCTAAGCGGTGTGAACAATGCTCATTGTTTTTAAAAATGGCTGTCTTTCTATGCATACTACATCATAACACCTCAGGGCTGTATGATACTTCCTACCAGCTGCATAAATACCCTACTCACCTGACCGTGTTTCCTGATAAAACTCAATGATTTTTGTTTGGTCAAATTGAGTGAAAAACAGTTTGATCAAGTGTGCACTTTGTGCAAACTTCACTGAGAGAAATCTTAAAAATGAATCCCTAATGTTATTCTCTTGTATACACGGATGTTGAGAAACAAACTTTTTTTTCAAGAGAAGTAAACATTTTAGACGTGTTTCTATCCAATGTGTTTTTCTCTATGTGAATACTTTACTCAGGGATTTGTAACAAACAAGGGTTTTAACAAGACACACAATCTAGTAATCTAAAGTGGGTAATTTCAAGCTCAGGTTTTGTTACAGTCCTTGGCAAAGTGTTGATATTAATTCCTAAATTTCCGTGACAGCAACAGAAACATTTCCACAAGTGCCAGCCCAACATCACCATGACGTCTTTTTGTCAGTCTGACTGGAACTGTCTGTCAGAGATTGGGGTCTGTGTTTGGGCTCCAAACAGAGCGGACCAGGATCCTCACGGTGGCATGCTGTGATCTGTTTAGCTGAAGGCAACATAAATACAGGCTGTCCCTGGGCTGGCCGTCACAGCTCTCTTTATCAGTTTTGGGTTTTGGTTCAGATCACACAACAACTCATGCAATAACAGCAGACATGTAACAACTAATTGATCTGATTATTTAATCAACAGATCTGTAAAACTGAGGTTCTCCCCAAAGAATCACGCAAACGCTCCACTTCAACTGTGTTTACCAGAAATGTCTTCGAGAGTTTCTTGGGAATAAGTCAATCAGCATGAAAAAAGCCTAAATAAATGACTAATTGACTAAAGAAATCTTAGAGGACTTAAAAGATATTTTTTCAAATTAATTTCCACTGTTAGTAAATCCCATTGAGCGCACAAATCTTCCGTGGTTATAACCACTGACGTAAGAGTTTTTTTCTGTGCTCTACCAAAGCTTTCTTGAAGAGCAGGCCTTTTGGCCACCTTATTTTATCTGAATTTGGTGCATTTCAAAATGTGTAGAAGAACATCATATGGACCTTTTTTTTCTTTTATAAAACATATTGGTCATATGCAAAGTCAAAGTATAGACATTTTCAAAGAGCACTACGAGAGTGATTCATATTTGCAAGTACATCTCTAACTAGGAACCATGATGGCATATTAATCCAGCCCTGTGCTTTCAATAAGCATACAGACGTGACACACACAATAGTTTTCTTTCATCTCTACCATGTGTGTCATCCCTCGTGTGTCATTAACATTGTACATGTAAATACCATGCAATTTCATCGTTGCATGATGCTATTATGGCAGCAGATGCCCATATGTGTGTGTGTGTGTGTGTGTGTGTGTGTGTGTGTGTGTGTGTGTGTGTGTGTGTGTGTGTGTGTTTGTGCGTGCGTGCGTGCGTGTGCTGTTGTTGGAGCAGATAGGACAAAAAGATCTGTCGGGTCATCTTAGCCATGAAGGTGAAGTCACAGCAGTGTGACTAGGCAGTCCCTATCCTGGGCTACCCTCAGCACAGGGAATAATGCATGCACAAACACACACACACACACACACACACACACACACACACACACACACACACACACACACACACACACACACACACACACACACACACACACACACACACACACACACACACACACACACACACACACACACACACACACACACACACACACACACACACACACACACCACGTACCTATAGTAGTAATCGATCAGAAGATGTGCCTATCATGCAATGTGTAAACTCCTGATGTTGGTCATTAAGTTCAGAATAGCTCTCCTCCAGATCCGATTAGCCCATTGGCTCATCCTGACAGCCATTTCAGACACACAGATATACACTAAGTTACAAGTTCAACAGGTACACCCGGGGTAGGGCTGGGCAATAAATACAAGACTGTTTTCATTACGTTAAATTAAAAGTATTCGAAGACTAGTTTAATAGTTATATTAGAATCACTGAAGTAGACAACATGATTGTGTTGAAGAAGAAGAATTTGATATGATCTTATTGTCATGTTATGACTATACTGAAAGTTGATATGCGACATTTAATTTGTACATGCCTCTAATGTGCACAATATAGTGAAATCCAGCTCAGCACACTGCAGAATGTCCTGTTGTGAAGCACATCAAGTTCGGTTTTTCTTACAAAGTTTTGATTTTGAAGGTGTAATTAGGGTTGTGTTGTTAATTTAATGTAAGAGTAAAAACGTTTGTAAAGTGAAGAGAATTCCAATATAACATCACCATAAACTACAGACTGAAAATGGTGTATTTAAAGTGCTGACCACACACACTTTTTGCAAGATTTAAGTCAAAATATTTGCCAAGCGTTCTCAAATGCATGCTATACACTTTATATTTGTAGGACATCATTTTTGTACTATAACAACCAGTCATTAATTTCTGTCTGATGTGAAATAAAGGCTCTTGAAGCTTGCTGGAATTTTGTCATCCGTCAAAACGAACATTGAATGTGCATTGTTGAGTATTTTTATGTCAAACTCGTAATCTTAGCAGGCTTAATCAGTGCATTGATCCAAATCATCCACACTTAAAATGCATTAGCGCCCACGGATTATGTATCTTTAATTAAAAACATGAATGTAAATAAAACACTAGTTTCAGGTTTCGTTTTGCATTATGAAATCAATGTGAAAAATGTGGCTGCTTAATTGTCCCTAATATCCTGCTATTTTATGTCTTTAGGAGCAGGAGCATCCCTCACCAGAGCCATCAGTTGAGGTCTGTCCACGCCTGTGTCACCTGGTGAAGGGGGATAATGGCTATGGCTTCAACCTGCACAGCGACAAGAAGAAGGGGGGACAGTTTGTGCGCTCAGTGGACCCCAAATCAGCTGCTGAGAGTGCGGACATCAGGCCTGGAGACAGAATAGTGGAGGTACGACCAAAGCATGTCAGGATAAATCGGGCCCTTTTCCCCTTATATGCAGACATGATGCATCTGGCAACTGATGGGAAAAAGCAATACCGCCGCAACCCATATTAATCAGGTCTGCGCACTAATTTGAGGTGTGCTTTGAATAGAGAAGATTAGCTTCACTCAGCCTTAGTGGGCGGGAGAAAGAGGAGGAAAAGAAGAAAAGGAAATAAGGATAATCTTGAATGGAGGTGTAGAGGAGGGCCTTGTGTTTCTGTGTCTTTCCATGTGAATGTGTCGGCATTACAGCCTTTCAGATATGCACGAGTGACATCTTATTTCCATTTCCATCTCTATGAGGCGATGTGGAGAGGAAATGTGGATGCAGGAAGGGAATAGATGCAAATACACTCATTTCTACTCAAATCACAGATTGTTTTTGTTCTGTAGGGCAAGGCATACTGTCACTTGTGCTTGAGTTATGGCTACTTCCTAATCTCTGCCCTGTATCCTGTCTGTCTCAATAGGTCTGTGTGCATCTTCTTCTTTATTTTCACTGTCCTTCACTTTTTCTGCATACTTTGTTGTCTTCTTTTTCTTCGTCTCAGGTGAACGGAATGAACATATCCGGCCTGAGGCATTCAGAGGTTGTGGCGCTCATTAGAGAAGCAGGGGAGGAAGTGCGCTTACTAGTGGTTGACCAGGAAACGTACGATCTCTTCCAAAGACTTAGAATGACACCAACTGTCAGCCATGTCAAAGGTTAAATTGCATGCACACACACACATTCACAGCTCTCTTTACTCTCAAGACCAAAAGTCTCACGTGTTACTGTTCATTCTCTCACAGAGGTCTATCTGGATGAATCAGCCTCAGAAAGCAACCCAGCTATCCCCTGTCCGACCACTGAACTCCCCACCACAGAACCACCAATCATAAATGCCACACTGACAGACTCCCCCATCACAAAAACGTCTCTGAAATCCAGGACCAATGGGAGTTTAGCATCCCATTCCTCCAGAAGTTCCACCACCCAATCAGAGATCAGCAGCTCGGATATGAGCATCCAGGTGAGAGAGGAAACCCAACAGTCAGATAATTAGAAAAGTGCTCGCAATAGAATCTCAGCCTAGTGTGTCTCCCTCTATTGTCAAATCCAAAAATCTCACTTGATTGTCCCACCTGGCTCCCTTACGGTATTAAAGGCCAAATATTTGCTTTCCCCAAATAACTGGGTAAGGCTTACATTACATTACATCAAATTTGGCTGAGGCTTTCATTCAAAGCGACCTACAATTAGTGCAAAAACCATAGAAAGTACAGATATATTAACTTCAAGCTAGTCAAACTATTGTAGATGATTGTGAATTAGTTTCAAGGCCTAAATTAACTGTTTTAAATGCTTTTTCTTTTCTTTTACATGCTTAGTGCCTAGTACAGGTTGGTTAAAGGGAGTGAGGAGTCGGCAGTCAATGATAGTATTAAAACAATCAATAATATTTTTATTTTTATTGTAAATCACTGCAACCATGAGTGCTTGAGGATAAAGTCATGAATAAAAAAGACTTTATGAAAAAAATATTGGACTGATGGGTCCACAGCAGTATGTGAGATTAGTGCCGGACATACTAACAGAAACACGCTGTTCACTGGCTGAGACAAACATATCATTTTGTTTGTGTTGCAGGTCCACGATGAGGACGACAGACGTGTTTCGGATCCTTTCATGGAGAGCGGCCTGCGTCTGAGTCCCACAGCTGCTGAGGCTAAAAAAAAGGCCCTCAACACCCGCAACAAGAAGAGAGCACCTGCTATGAACTGGAATAAGAAACAAGAGATCTTCAGTAGCTTCTGACCCTCAAACACAATTAGAGAAGAAGAACTGCATGGAGGAACAATGTTGGGATACTTCATTGTTCAAATTGTAATGGACATGAACTGCACCTTGGTCTCGAAGAGGCAGTAAAAGAAAGAGAAATGTGGAGAAGAAAGAGGCAGGTAGTAACATTTATAGAGATAGTCTGCTAAAATATGTTGCTCTGTGTACAACTACATGGTAAGATAGCATCTAGGAATCTATAGAGGCTTATTTTATAGTACATTTAAAGACAAAGACATGGTCTATGAGGTCAGTATACAGTGTTTCTCTTTATTAAATCATATTTGTTTTAGAGCCATAGCAACTGAAACAGCCTCTGTGCCCTCAGTCTGACATTTCTGTAGATACGTTTTTCTGTTTTAGATATTTTATTTTTAGATATAATGGTTTTGTGTCTTTTCAGTTTGTAATGTGCAAATTACATCTGAGTCCCGGTGTAGTTGTTCTAACGTTTCGTTTTTCAATTTGAAGTAGGATATCAATTTCAAATGTAAATACAGAGGAAATGGTAAAGGCTATTTATCAAATGTACAATGTTGGATCACCTCAGTGCTTATCTTCCATTTTCAAGTGATTTCTGTAAAGAAATATATTTAAAAGACGGATGGTTGACTGTAGAACTGTAGACCCTCTGATCTGTCATTGTAGCTTTTTGAGGATTTTTCTCTCAAATGTGCTTGTTTGAATGTGATATAAACTTTCAGAATAAATGCATAAAAGACACAGTCAAATGTCGTTTATCAATACGCGAAATACGCTTTAAAACCTGGGTGAAGTTAGTTTTAAGTTGGACACCTGAAAGACATTCACTCCTGTATTTGCACAATCAACGTAATTTTTAATGCCACCTTGCTAACCTGCTCCTTTTAGTGAAAATGATGCAAGAAATATTATAATGAATGTCTCTTATGTGGAACACCTTTGGATCACTGTGTGTCAAGACTTAATTCTATGGGAACATTTTGATAAAATATCTTTTAGATTTTTTAATAATCTCTTTTTAATGTGACCAAGTGATTCCCAATACCTACACTGTACAAGTAGGGGACACCTTCTTTGTGCTCTTTTTTTCCCTTAATATTGTTGTAACAATTCTGCAGTATCTTTGTTGGCAAGTCACATTTTTTCAATAGCTTCCCTGTAATGTTACTGAATGACTGATTTTTTTTTTTTTTTTAAATGGCAGACTTTTCATTAAAATATTCATAAAAAATAAAGGAATGCGCTAAAAAACATTTTAAAAATACTTTAAAGTTAAATGTTGAATTTCAGACGTCTAACAGGAAGTTTTACAATGTGATACTGTTAACTCTGTTGATGTCAATGATCTAAATAATCCAACACTACAACCCTTCAAGCAACAAACAAAACCATGATTAGATTCCCAACCTTAGCAGTTACAAAGCATGCACACGTCAACAACATTAGCAGCTAATAGCATTAGCTAAAAGCATGCTATAGCCATTAGATATGATAACTTTGTTTTTGTTTTTAGACAGACAAAATCGGCAATATCTCCAAACTAAACAAATAATAAGAACATTACAGTGAGTTTTGATTTACATAGCTAGACCATCTGTTTGAAGAGGAGAGGAACAGAAAAAAACTCACCCTTTCCCAAACTGCAACAGTATTGGGACGTAAAGACAAAATAGGGACAGTTTGAGAACAGGAAAAGCCTGTTCATATCAGTGTATAGGCTACACCAGCTTTGAAACAGGGACATGGAAAATAAAGTCATATAAGATGTTATCGTAAACACCTGTCCTGTTTTTTTTTTTTATTCTTTTTTTTTTTAAGACTCTCACAATGCCTGCTTTCCAAAAATGTCCCATCAGATTTTCTGTACCTAAACACTCGTCATTTTTGCATTGTATGTGATGGTGTTTGCTTCATACAATTACCTGAATACAGGGGTGGTTTAGTGATATAGTAGGATAGAGAAAGTGACAGAAAGACAAATCTTAACGCAGGGGTTTTCCCTGAACACGCTCTGCCTCAGCTCCACCCTGAGCCTCAGGGTCCACAAGTTGCATCATGGTATGGATGACAGGTTGATGTGAGCTGTGGATGAATCAGATCCTGGGAAATTTCTGACAGGCATTGTGTATGTGATCTAAAAATAGCTATGGAATAAGTATTGAAAAGGAATACCTGTTCCTGAAAAGAGTTCCTGAATGCACGTACAAAAATAATAACATGTCACAAGGAAGTTTCTTAGCTGCTGAACAGACTGCTACGGAAGCCCTGGGAGGCAAGTGAGGAGAACCGCCTCGATTTCTTTGTAAGGTCACAGGGAACTTGACTTTTGACCATCGGATTCTAATAAGCTCAACGATTAATTAAGTTTGGAGTGCCATATCTATAGAGAATCCCCTCAAGACATTGCTGAGATGTTGGGTTAAATCAATGATTTATCTATCTGAGTTTTCGCTCATTGAGTTTTTTTTTGTTGTTTTTTTTGGTCATGATCATTTTTCTAAGTTGTTGTAATACTAATTCTAGCCACAAGAAGACATTCTTGGTTTTTTTTAGGCAAGATTTATTCTCTACCCACTCTAAACACAAAGTACATTTGAGTATTGTTTAGATTTAGATCAGAAAATGAAAATATGCTCACTTACCTCTTGTGGCCTCCGTAGTGTCCGTACAGCAGCTTCTTTTCACACGTCATACAGTTGATGGGGAAATTTGCTGTGCTTCAGGGTACGGTTACTGGACTTAGAAAACAGCCTCTATTAAATCCGTTAACCAGTGGCTTAATATTAAGCCTTTAAAGTGTGCCAATATGAGGTGGCTGAATTACAAGGCATGAGATTATTTCATTTGAATGCAAAGGACAACGTTATGTGTTTAAAGTTATGAATATGATAGCAGGTCTCTTTAGCAGATGTGCTAGAGCCTCTTGTCAAAAGCCTCTATATTAAATGATGGTTTCCTATGGCTGGCCATACTGTAGCTGGCAGCTCAGTTTTAAGAGAAAACATAGTTAAATCGTTCAGTATTTACAAATGCACACAGATGTGATAAATCAGTCGCTGCTGAGCATTTTTGAGAAACAATGTCTAATCTTACATAGGAACCCATACAACAAAAAGTGTTATACATAATAAATGTTGAGGTTTAAATTCCTTCATGGGGGTTTTGTGGGCATACACAACTATAGGTTAGATTTAAGGCCTAGACATTTTCTAAAAAAGCACATGACACCCCAGCTCTTCTTTTTCTCACAAAAGACACCAGACTGGCAACTCTTATCTCCGGCCTTCAGCATGCATGACATGATTTATTTTTAAAAAATCCAGAGACTATACACACATTACCTATAAATCATATAAAATAAGTTGAAGCATTTTATTTCCATTTCCATCTTCAAAAAAAGGGAACATGACTGGTGAAAGTAGCTCAAAGAAAAAAGATACGTACCAGAGTATGTCTGCGAACTTGCAACAATAGCATGCTCTTTATAATGTCAACAGAATTTAAAAAATCACTCCCTTTTTCTTTGTTCTCATCGTATTTGCATGTATTCAAACATATGTGGCCCCTTCTTTCCTTCTAACTCCTTGCATTTATGAATCAGTCACTGAAGCTGGCGACTACAGTACAGCAGAAGGAAATTTGAGGAAAAGTCCTCAGATACGAAACTGGTTTGTGATACTGAAAAACCATGTTACACAAGTAGAAAAAAGGTTAAATTAAGCAACCCAAAAACATTTTCTTGTATGAGGTTTGAATAAGGAGAATTTGGAATAAGTTCTACACTTCAGATTGTCGCACATTTGAAGTGATAAATGATTTAATTGATTGGTGGTCACAGTTCAGGTCAAATCAGTTGCCAACGTTTGATTGTTTCCAAGTGTCTACACGCTGGAAACAACTGAATATCAAATGGAAAAAAAAATATCCCTGTAGAAATTTCGCTAGCAAAGTCGTATCCCATCATTTATCTGAAAAGCCCTTCATTGCCTGTACGATTACATCATCATGATGCACTAAAATATTGAAACAGCAGATCTACGTTATTTCTTTAATTTTAGTTCCTATTGCTCTTTGGCAGTTTCCTAGCTCTACAATTGTTTAAAATTATTGTGCTCTCCTCTTGTGAATTGAGGTGGTGTGTTGGTGTGTAAAGGGCAATCATATTACTCTGAAAAACATACACACACACACACACACACACACAAACACACAGTGGAAACAGACGCAATGCATGCATACGAAGTAGGCTAGGACACTCTTCCCAAACCAAACCTAATACGCACCCCTGCTGTGCACACGAACGCCATCTAACTTTTCAAAACATGCTCATCATTGGGCCAAAATAAGGAACTCATGCGCGCTAACTCATGCGGGATCCCACACACACATGCAGAATCACACACGTCACACACCTCAGCAATATGGCAAAGTTAGTCATTGTAAAAGTGCGGATTAGTCCCAGTTTCACAGAGTTTTTATTTGCCATTTAGTATTGGAATAGTTTTGCCAGTCAAAGACACTTAATTTCACAGTGCAACACAGTATGACAAACACTGACATTAGGGTCACAACATATCATATGGGTGAGGTTAAAAAAAGGTCCATACAAAAAAAAAAAACGTAAAATAAAAAAAGTGCAAAAACAACTTAACAGTCAATGAAATAGCATTAAGTCAATTTTTCTTCTTTTTTGCGTTAATTGTGCGAATTTAAGTCCACGTTAGAAACAAAAATTATCAGTAGCAGCAAAAAAATAAAAATAATATGGACCACTTTTAAAACATTATAAAGATCACAATGACATTGCCAATCACTGTTACTTAAGATATCAATATGGCATCAAACGGATATCAATACGAATGTAGACATAAACATATAGACACAAGCTCACTCTTGCACACACGCACACACACGCACATACACAAACACTTGGTCACAGTAAACAGGTGCCAAGGACATTGCGGTGGGAGTCAAGTTTTAGCTCGGTACCATATTAAAAACAATACATATTTCACACAGTTAACACAGAATGCCAAAGTGAGGATTTACAAACTGAACATGCACACACGCACACACGCACACACACACAAAACCTCAAAGAGGATGACTAAGGATGTGATTTCTGTCTAGGTTTTCTTCCCCTCTGGTGAGAAACCAAATGTGTTAGCCCTAATCCTCCCTTCCTAGAGGAATGGTTTCTATGAAGCCATGAAGGTAAGACACTTATTTTTTTCCACCTTCTCTCTCTCTCTCTCTTCCTCTCCTTTGATCAGGTAGAAAATGTGACAGGAATACGTCTGATAAATGGATAGCTCTGTGAAGCAGCACTGGTCAAAATGAATGGCAGGAAACAGATGGCGGAGAGCGAGATTATCTTACAGCTAAGTAAAATTCATATCGAAGCCTATTACCCCGGAAAATAAAAAGATTATCACCCAGAAAACGAACAGAGTTTAGACCCCTGTCTCCCCCTAACTACATGTAGTAGGTCTCAAATCTAAATTATAGTGCCACCCACAGTCAGTTCCATGGTCTGCATGTGTATGTGTGTGAGTCTGTGTTGGTCTGTCGGTCAAGCTATCGGTTACTCTCGAGTTAAAATCTCAACTGTCCCCGTCCTCCCGGCAAAAGACCTTTCTGAGACTCTTGTTCCCTGCCATGTTACTGATTTCCCTCCCTCTCTCTTTGCTGCTCTGTCTCCCCTCTTTTTTCTCAACTTGTCTATCCCTCCGTCTCTCCAACATGTCCGTCTCTCTGTCCCTCTCTATTCTGTCCCTAGCGGTTAGTTTTTTCTGTGTCGGGTCCCTGCCTAGTTAATCTAGAGGTGTCCCTCTTTCCCACCCTCCCACCCGCCCACCCTCCCTCTATGGACAAACACATAGGGCGTGGGGGCCGTCCGTCAGGGGGAGCGGCCGTAAGCGTCCCTCTCCCTCCCCCCAGATCAGGGCAGTGCAATACACAGATGGATGAGTTTCCCATTCACCCTCCTCCTGCTGGCTCACCTAAGAGGACAGATAATAAGAGAGGGATCAGACACTGACATTCATTTAGAATAAACACGTGTAAACCTTTGAGTAGGGGTGGGCTATCTAAAACAGGGGTTTTTCATGTATATATATTTATGTATATATAAGGGTTGGGTGTATAGGAGTATATGTATATACATATTCAATATATATTGTATATTTTTACTTTTACTTTTTTTATTATATACACCTCGGGACTGTGGGAAACAGTATTTCAAACTTTCTGTCTGTACACACTAATGGAAAGATTGACAATAAAGTAGACTTTGACTTTCCAAAAAATTATAGTACAAGTGCGGTGATCTTGTATGTAAGATATATCAATTCTCGCAAGATCATGACGCCCGTATAAAAGATTGCGCCGCGAAAGTAAACAACTTTTTAACAGTTTTTAACAAACAGAAATATTGTTTTTCTGGCTTCACTTTAACATTTTACGAGGAAAATCTGCATTTTGGTATCAGGGAGCACGCCGAAAGTAAGAGGGAGCAGTGCCCTTTACCCCGTTTAGACAAAAACCTGTAACATGCTCTGTGTATTGTGGCTCTTTCTACTTGGAATGAAGTACATGACTAAATCGCAAACTTATAAATATTAATCGAAATGTTTTTTAAAGCCATGGCATTCCGCTCTTGTGCCCTCTTCCCATCAGAGGCACACACCTGGGCGGGTGTGTGGGGCGGCCTCTAAACTCATACAAGTATACGGGTATGCTTAACATTATGGTAGGAGCTAAGAACTGACTTCAACATAAAGGTGACCTTCAAACAATGAATGAATACAATAATTAAAATGTATCTTAGCCAACAAAATAAAATGTATCATTATTAAATGACAGATACAATTAGTTATAAATAAAATGTTTGTATTTGTTTGATAATGGCACACAATTGTAAATAGCAGAATAAAATCAATAGTTTGAAAAATAAGTCGAAGTTAACAAAGACACATTTCCAAATACCAATTTGACTTCCAAAATGTAGTGCACCGGTTTCAGATTAGTTTACTAGAATGATGACATGCTTGTTACTGTAACGTTATCACCCTGCCCTACCTTTAAGTGAAAACAAAGATGTGTGTGTGTGTGTGTGTGTGTGTGTGTGTGTGTGTGTGTGTGTGTGTGTGTGTGTGTGTGTGTTTGTGTGCGCACGCATTACCTCTTGGGTGGGTGTAGAGAATCTAAACGCCATAGCACGCTGCCAGTCTCTCCTTCAGCAGGGGGGGAAACTGCTCTGAGAACTGCTGCCAGTTCTCCTCCCCAACCTGCTCCTTAAAGCCATGCAGGATCTGGAGAGGGACAGAATAGGGGGGGTTAAATCATCCTCAAGTACTCTTTAACTCATCGAGTGGTCAGACCACCGACTCCAAACATTAACAGCTAATATCTTGTACTTCAACTATGTGATCCTTCCCTTAACGGTACCTCTATAAAAGACCAGGCGCCATAAAGCAACTGAGTTCTGCACTTCAGTGTTTGACTGACTGCAAGACGGCTGAATTAGCTCAAAGAAGGTGCATGATTTGGGACTCTATGTGCAAAAACTTGATATGACCTTGACTTTACCTCTGATCAACACACTACTGTACCACTCTCACCTTATAGAACATGTCTCTCAAATCATCTTTAGGGTTGACCCAGGAGGCCACTGCGTCACAGAAGAAGATAAAGTCCTGAGCAGACACAGAGGAAGAGGACAGAAGTGTTTCAACATCAAGGCGTGACACAGCTTTGGGTAAGTACAGATGGAGCGCATGACTTAAAGCCTACAGGGTACACCGTCCCACCTGCACCACGCCTCCTGGGTTCACACCGATCATCATGCAAATCCCACGGAAAGCGGAGTCTTTCTCCTCGTTGTCTCTGATGTTCCTCAGAGACGTACACCTGCAGCAAGGAAAGATTAAACAATAGGCAGCCATTAAAGGAAAAACTGTCACTACTATTAACTCTTTCATCAAGTCTTAAAGAGGTCTAGAGATGCACCATTATTATGTTCCTGATTCTGTTCCTCCATGGCTTATTTTGCACTTGCATGTTACAAATAACAAGGTTCAGGTCTTCTTAACACCTTCTAAATGTGCCATTATCTTGCTGTTTTTCTAAGCTTGGGATATCTCCCAGACTTTCGTTCCTGCTGCTTGCTAATTTCAAGAATATGTGTTTGTGTGTGAGGGAAGCGGAATTTTAAAGAACGTCCCTACAGCAGCTTTTGAAATGCAGTGATTGCATCAATGTGATCATGTAAAGAAGAAAATAAGGACAGAATTCAAAGTGTATTGCCTGATTTAGGAAAAAAACTGGCAAAGGTGTGTTTTGCAAGAACAGAAAAGCTAGCATAATTATGTGCACGATGTAAAAAGAAACACCACAGAGGAAGATGGGGAGAGAACAACTGTTCCTACTGGCAGATGTTGTAAAACAAAATAAAATAAAAATCACACCACAAAAGATGGCACAGCATTTGGAAAGAAAGACACACAAAAAAAGATTTAACATGCGCTCACCAGGGTCGAATGAACTGCGGCAGCACAGGCGCGACCTCCTGAGGACACACGTATCCCAGACGACCAATGGTGATGGCTGGAGGAGAGCGAGAGACTGCTGTTACTACCTGCGCTCATTTCACTTTTTTGTTTTCAAATATCAGTCAGAATGGTTCAGAAATTAAGTAAGTTACTTCACACAAATTAAAAGGCTTTTTGTAATGCAATTATTTTTATTATTAAGAATAACTTAAAACTTTTGGATTACTTAAAAATCAAACATTGAAAAATAATTTTAAATAGCTGCCACATCTTTTAAGAAAATTAAAAATGTCATCAAGTGATCCTTGAGAGCGGAACGATAATCGAATGGCACATCATTTTAAGTTTGATTTGCATTGATATATTTACTTACGCTTTGTATTTCTAACTACATGTTTTTGAAAATATGTAGTCGGCTACTGCCCGCCCCCGCATATAACTATAAAACCAGTCTACTTTCCTTTGTAAAACAAGTATTGAAAAAATCGTCTGTACCGGTGTTCTCCAGCAGGGTCTTGGGGGTGTTGGGTCGATTAATAATCTCAACCAGCTGACTCAGAACCATAGCGATGTACGGCTGCATCTCCACCCCTAACAGACACAAAGAACAAAAATACATCTTATTCCTCTGCACAACACTTAACTGCATCACATGAAAACCATGCATTCGCTCTGACGCACCCATCTGCATGCAGATCTCTCCGATGGCCCAGGTAGCATTGTTGCAGACGGAGATGAACTCCGGGTTTAGATTTGTCCCGAGGATCGGCATGAATTCAGCTGGAGGACACGCACACACAGAGTCAAATGTTAGCATTAGAAACAGGCAAATAAAAGGAAGAAGATATGGAGTATTATATATTTTCAATGGCAGAAGAGTGAGAGAGATAATTACCAATACACGGTTTGACATGAGGGAAGCAAGCCTTGGTCAGGTCGCCCAGCAGAGCAAATGAGCTCTGTCTCACTTCAGGCATCGTATCCTGGGACAGAAGAGACAGAGAAACCAAGAGAAATGTGAACACGCACCATTAAAAGAGCAAGAAAATCTTCCAGTGACCACTGACTCACAGGATTATGACCTCAGTGAATCAATAGATATTACGTTTTCCACCATATATCAGGGTTTTGTCTAAACCGGGTAACAGGGGCGCTGCGCCCTCATACCAAAATGCAGATTTGCCCCGTAAAATGTTAAAGTGACGCAACAAAACAAGATTTCTGTTTGCCAAAAACCCTACAATTACTCCAAAAATATGAAAACCGTGTCGAATAGACCGTCAGATCGTGGCAGGCAGCAGGCTGACACTGAAACTGTGATTTCTGAATTAGATTGTTTCTTTTACTGTCCTTTCCTTCGTATCTCGGTATTTATTTGTTTTTTGAGGTGCTATAACTCAGCAGCTTTAAGACATGAAGAAACTATTATTTTCTGCGGCCTCATACTATATACATATCATTTTTTAGAAAAACGCCTGACATAAGGTCAAACGTCTCTGGTTGAAATATACAGTGGGGCAAAAAAGTATTTAGTCAGCCACCAATTGTGCAAGTTCTCCCATTTAAAAAGATGAGAGAGGCCTGTAATTTTCATCATAGGTACACTTCAACTATGAGAGACAGAATGGGGGAAAAAAATCCAGGAAATCACATTGTAGGATTTTTAATGAATTAATTGGTAAATTCCTCGGTAAAATAAGTATTTGGTCACCTACAAACAAGCAAGATTTCTGGCTCTCACAGACCTGTAACTTCTTCTTTAAGAGGCTCCTCTGTCCTCCACTCGTTACCTGTATTAATGGCACCTTTTTGAACTCGTTATCAGTATAAAAGACACCTGTCCACAACCTCAAACAGTCATACTCCAAACTCCACTATGGCCAAGACCAAAGAGCTGTCAAAGGAGACCAGAGACAAAATTGTAGACCTGCACCAGGCTGGGAAAACTGAATCTGCAATAGGTAAGCAGCTTGGTGTGAAGAAATCAACTGTGGGAGCAATTATTAGAAAATGGAAGACATACAAGACCACTGCTAATCTCCCTCGATCTGGGGCTCCACGCAAGATCTCACCCCGTGGGGTCAAAATGATCACAAGAAAGGTGAGCAAAAATCCCAGAACCACACGGGGGGACCTAGTGAATGACCTGCAGAGAGCTGGGACCAAAGTAACAGAGGCTACCATCAGTAACACACTACGCCGCCAGGGACTTAAATCATGCAGTTCCAGACGTGTCCCCCTGCTTAAGCCAGTACATGTCCAGGCCCGTCGGAAGTTTGCTAGAGGGCATTTGGATGATCCAGAAGAGGATTGGGAGAATGTCATATGGTCAGATGAAACCAAAATAGATCTTTTTGGTAAAAACTCAAGTCGTCGTGTTTGGAGGAGAAAGAATGCAGAGTTGCATCCAAAGAACACCATACCTACTGTGAAGCATGGGGGTGGAAACATCATGCTTTGGGGCTGTTTTTCTGCAAAGGGACCAGGACGACTGATCCGTGTAAAGGAAAGAATGAATGGGGCCATGTATCGTGAGATTTTGAGTGAAAACCTCTTCCATCAGCAAGGGCACTGAAGATGAAGCGTGGCTGGGTCTTTCAGCATGACAATGATCCCAAACACACCGCCAGGGCAACGAAGGAGTGGCTTCGTAAGAAGCATTTCAAGGTCCTGGAGTGGCCTAGCCAGTCTCCAGATCTCAACCCCATAGAAAATCTTTGGAGGGAGTTGAAAGTCCGTGTTGCCCAGCGACAGCCCCAAAACATCACTGCTTTAGAGGAGATCTGCATGGAGGAATGGGCCAAAATACCAGCAACAGTGTGTGAAAACCTTGTGAAGACTTACAGAAAACGTTTGACCTCTGTCATTGCCAACAAAGGGTATATAACAAAGTATTGAGATGAACTTTTGTTATTGACCAAATACTTATTTTCCACAATCATTTGAAAATAAATTCTTTTAAAATCCTACAATGTGATTTTCTGGATTTATTTTCTCATTCTGTCTCTCATAGTTGAGGTATACCTATGATAAAAATTACAGGCCTCTCTCATCTTTTTAAATGGGAGAACTTGCACAATTGGTGGCTGACTAAATACTTTTTTGCCCCACTGTATAGCAAAAGTCTCTGCCCTTAAGTCCCTGACAAGAGCTCTTGAGATCTCACAAAAAATTGGTAGGGGGGAAAACCCGAAAACATAATCAACGTCAGCAGAGGGGCATGACAATATTGGCAAAACATTGTTTATGTATTTTATAAATTAGAAGCTAGAAAAACAGACTCCGGTTCGGACATATCATAGTTGAGGATGAGCTGAAGCCAGTCAGATGCTGTGTGTCAATTAAATTAGAATGACTAAATATTTGATCAAATGTACCAGTTAATAAATAGCAGTGGCAATGCTACTCACTAACATACTTTGGGTTCTTTTTTAGGTCCAATTTTAAAGTCATCCAACTCCTTTTCCATTCAAGTTTAATTGAACTCACTTCAGACAAAAGGTTCTGCCAAATGATTGTACCCAGTGAAAAAAAACATCAAAAGTGACATTAGGACACACAGGCTATCCTCACCTGCATGCACTGGAAAAGTAGCGTCATTATGTTACTGCGGGCCACAAGTGTGTCCACGTGGCCCCCCAGTCCCTCAGCTAAACCGCTTAAAAGATCCAGAGCCACGATCATGAAGTCCTTGTCCGGGGCTTCGTACTGGTCCGGCTGCTGACTGTACATCTGTGACACACCGGGGGGGGGGGGGGGGGTCAGAAGGGAGAAAAAATGTCAATTATGTAAAACAGCTGATGCAGACTGTTACTGCAGAGTGTGTGTGTGTGTGTGTGTGTGTGTGTGTGTGTGTGTGTGTGTGTGTGTGTGTGTGGCTCACCATGGCCTGAGCCAGTGTCTTCTGGACCAGGGTGACACAGCGCTGGTAAACAGGATCGCAGTAGGGGAGGAAGCCGCTCTGCAGCGCCGTGGCAACGGAGGACAGACACTCGAGCAGAGGGAAGAGATCTTTATCTTCGTCCTTCAGCTCGTTCCACTTGGCTATAAGCGGAGGCATCAGCTTCTGTATGTATTCCTGAAAACAAAAGGATGGGAGTCATTTTTTCTCTCCTTACCAAATAAGAAAACGACAGCTCATTACAGACAAAGAAGCACTTTGAATGTGTGCATTTTAACTCACTTCCTGGTTCAGATGGTGTCCCACAGAGTCCGCCAGTGTCCCAATGGCGTCATAAAGGATAAGCAGGTTCTTGTGCTGGTACTTCCCAAAAGCAAAAACCAGCGTGTCCAGGATGAAGCTCAGGTAAGGGACCAGCTCTGTGCACGCCTCCTCCTCAAGGGTGGCAAACGCACTGTAGGAAAAACGAGTTGGGTTTAATCAAAATGTAAGAGCAAAGTGTGTGAAAACACAGGAAGCATGGGAAAATGTCTGAGCTGTACCTGCACGCTGCTTCCTGTACCCTCTTGTTGCCATCCAGGATGCGTTTGAGCAGCTCGGTCATGAGGGGTTTGAGGTGAGAGTCAGGGGGCTGGCTAACCACCCAGTGGGCGTAGCGGCTTAGGGTCCAGCAGGCGATGGAGCGGACCAGGGCCTTCTTGTCGCACAGACACTGGATGAGATGGGGGATGAGCTCAGGCAGGTAAGGTACCATGCCTTGCATACAGCCTGGAGAGAGAACACAGCTTGAAGTCAGAATTTTCAGAAAAACACTTCATTCGCCTTCTTGCTTGGATTCAAATTTACTGTTATAAACACAACAGCTGCAGCGTAGTTAGCTAAGAACAAGAAGGTATAATTAATCATATATAGTAGAATAAAATACCTATATTGTGATAATAAAGTTAGATCAGAGCAGCAATGCAAGGCGCAAAGTTACCACCAGCAGCTAGTTAGCTTAGCTTAGCATAATAACTGAAAACGGGGGACAGCTGGTCTGGCTCAGTCCAAAGCTAACAAAGATGACCCACCGGCCTCTATAAGGCTAGTTTGTTTTATCCGTAAAAAGACTGGATGGAAAAACGCATTTTTACAAGGGGATGTAAGTTTTCGTTAGGGCGAGCAATTGACGACAGTGAACTGCATTTTAATAACAAATCTGTGGCGTGTCTCACCCTCTGCGATAGCTCCCAGCACCAGGATGCCAGACTCCTTGATGACCCAGTCAGGGTGGAACAGCAGTCCTTTGAGCAGCGGCAGGAGATGTGGGAGCAACTCCTCACGGAACACGTTGGCAAGAACATCAAGAGCCGCAGCCGAACACTTCCCTGGAGGGAGAAAGCAACATCCGCATTAGATTGGAAGATGGGAAAATGCACATCAAAGCAATAGAGCAGCAACTTCAGACATGGTAAACAAACACGTTACCTTTTATTTACATGGATCAGTTGCAGTACTTATCCCCTTTTTCTATCTCAATCTATTGTTATTTGTACATTTCTTTTCATGTATACGCCGTCTGTGCTACACTGTTGTTTTTCTGCTCAATAATGAATGTATTGAACAGAAAGAAACTGAAAATGACATCAACATATGTAAATATACACTGCTAAAAAACACAGAATTAGCATAATGTTGTTTAAGTGGAGAATCTTTAAATCTTCTAAACACTGGGCCCCTGCTGCATGGCCCCCAGAGAGGATTACTGAAGTCTGTAACGTACGTAGATTCCAGTCAGACAGCGTATCGTCATCGTCGTCCTCATCGTCATCGATGTCCTCCCCCTCCTCGCCCTCCCCCCCTTCGTGCTGCAGAGTGACAGTGCGGGACTTGTGGAAGCGAGGCTTGATGTCTTGCTCGCTGTCTGGCACTGCCTCGTCTTCTTCAACGTCACCCTGGGAGATAACAGATAGAAATGTGAACGCAGAATGAAAAAAGGAAGAGATGAAAAGAAGTATGAGATGCTAGGAAGTTCCGATTCACACAGGGGAGGCTCACCTTCAGAAGGATAATGTCAATCTCAGAGTATTTCATCCCATTTACGAGGATAGGGGTCAATCTGACGAAAAAAAACAACAACTCAGATTAAATTCCTTTCAGAAACTCTTTGGGTTACCCGGCCTAAAATTCTGTTGCCGTATGAACACTTACTGGACCAAGTGGCCGGAAAGGGCCTCTTTACAGATGGGCTGTTCAGCCAGGGTCAGCCAGAACTCACAGGCCTCCAGAGCCACGTTCTCATCGGGGTCCTGGGTCCTCTGCAGCATGTACTGGAGGCAGACAACAGGTGATGAGGATGAGATTCACGAGGAAGGGAAAGACACATGTTATCTGTTTTTTCAATCCCTCCCTCACCTGGATGATGCTGTGCATGTGTGGGATGAGGCGGTCGATGCGGACTTCCAGCAGCATGACCAGAGCCCTGCACACGTTCTTCCGCACTTCACTGTCCTCGTCACCGGCCAGCGCAAACAGACTCTGGATATGAAAAACAGGGGGAAAGGGATAAAACAGTTAACACAGGGAAAAATCAGGTCTCGGCCAGAACGCCACCATGCTACATAGCCATTAATGATGCAAGTCTCGCTGCCCAATACAAACTAACGTGAATGTTTCAGTTAATGTGTCTATAAGTCAATGGGTTTTTTGATTGATGCCTGATGTGTATATACAGTGGGGCAAAAAAGTATTTAGTCAGCCACCAATTGTGCAAGTTCTCCCATTTAAAAAGATGAGAGAGGCCTGTAATTGTTTTCATAGGTATACCTCAACTATGAGAGACAGAATGAGAAAAGAAAATCCAGGAAATCACATTGTAGGATTTTTAAAGAATTTATTTCAAATGATTGTGGAAAATAAGTATTTGGTCAATAACAAAAGTTAATCTCAATACTTTGTTATATACCCTTTGTTGGCAATGACAGAGGTCAAACGTTTTCTGTAAGTCTTCACAAGGTTTTCACACACTGTTGCTGGTATTTTGGCCCATTCCTCCATGCAGATCTCCTCTAAAGCAGTGATGTTTTGGGGCTGTCGCTGGGCAACACGGACTTTCAACTCCCTCCAAAGATTTTCTATGGGGTTGAGATCTGGAGACTGGCTAGGCCACTCCAGGACCTTGAAATGCTTCTTACGAAGCCACTCCTTCGTTTTCCTGGATTTATTCTCTCATTTTGTCTCTCATAGTTGAGGTATACCTATGATAAAAATTACAGGCCTCTCTCATCTTTTTAAATGGGAGAACTTGCACAATTGGTGGCTGACTAAATACTTTTTGGCCCCACTGTATGTTGATTGAATTCCCTAATTCCGTTTTTTGCTTTAACAGATACTTACCTGTACATCATTTTACTGTCAATTTTATGATCCTGTGTGAAACCATACTGTCCTGTTTTTTTCATTCTTATTCTGTTGCTGCTTTAACTACTGAATTTCCCCACAGGGATTAATGAAGGTACATCTTATCTTATCTTATTTTCACGTTTGTTGTACGGCATAAATCATCAACAGGGGTTTTTATATGTCTTAAAACTGAGTCATACGTTACACTTGAGGTGTACAACAAATAAATCCAGAGTTGCGGTTTCTTTTCTTCCTCTACAGAAAAAAGTGACAGTAAAAGAAACTAATTCAGAAATCACAGTTTCAGTGTAAGCTTGCTGCCTGCCACATCTATCCCCTATTTATTCGGAGAACCATAAAAAAAAAAGCTGTCTTTATCATCTGAGGGACCATTTAGAAAGATTTTCATATTATTGGAAATATTGTTTTCTGGCACGCCTTTACATTTTATAGGGAAAATCTGCATTTTGGTATGAGGGTGCATGCCAAAAGTAAGAGGGTGCAGCGCCCCTATTACCCAGTTTAGACAAAACCCTGTAATGTGGCTAGAAGTCTATAGGTTTTTTGGATTGATGTCTGAGATTTTCACGTTGGTTGTCCGACCTAAATCATCAGCAAATATCCCACTTGAGAACTTGGTAGCTTTTACATATCTTAATAAAAAGCTAATTTTTTATCAAGGGGCTAATTTTAACTACAGATGACCATGGTGTATTTTGATTATTGCCATATTTTAGCCTTTTATTTCTGGCGATTGCATGTACAATATAACTATTGTAAAGATTATCTTGCTTAACCAAACGTACAAGTAACTCAAACATTTGTTTTTCGTAACTTTAACACAATGATGAGCTCTAATATATTCCGTGTCGAAGTTTGAAAACAATGGAAGTTAAACCAACATGTTTCCTGTAGTGCTCACCTCAATGAAGGTGTCAATGTTGTCCATCAGAGCCTGAGCTCGACCAATGATGAACTGGTTCACACAGGCTATAGCATGGGACCTGAGAGAGTGAGAGTGAGAGTGAGAGTGAGAGAGAGAGAGAGAGACAAACATGTTAGATTTATTATGATTCTGACAGGCAGAGTCAAGGTGAAATTATGGGTGTTTCACCGACCGGATCTTGGGGCTGCAATGTTTGAAAAACTGTAGGAATTTGGGGATCATGATGTTAAGGGGTCGGTTCAGAGCATCGCTATCCAACAGCTCTGATGAATCCTCGCAGATCTTTTGCAACGCGCCAAAAGAACCCTGGAAAGTAGAGAACAATCATAGAGAAGGAGTGTTACAAACAAAAATGAAGATATAAATGGGATTATTGAATTAACATTGCAAAGTGTGTGTGACCTCGCAGGTGTTATAGTCATCTGAGTTGAGCAGATTACAGAGCTGAGGCAACAGCTCCGGCCATGTCTGCAGCTCTCCTTTAGAGGCTATGGTCGTGATCAGGATACCTTAATGAAAGGATAATAGAAAGGTTACACCAGGATAACTCAGGCATCGAAGGACAACTCCTACTGAATTTAAGTAATCTATCCAAACACCCATTTACCATCTCTCACAAAACACAACCAAGTTTCATTTAGCCAGTCATATCCTAAATACTCTCCATTTTTGATTAAAACTTGCCATTTACATCTCAGCATCGTTAACAGGGATGTTACTCATTCATACAGTGTTTTAAATAAAGGTAATTATTATCTTTCTGCAACACACGGCTGTACAACTGAACGCAGTTAGAGCCAGTTTATGCTACTAAAGAAAATCAAAAACAGTGGTGCATTCCTGTACTGTATAATTTAAATTTGCATCAGGAGAAATATAAACTATAAACAGAAACACTAGTAAATGTATGCATCCTTCAAACGTTTTCTGAAAGTCTGTAAACAGAGTTTTTATTTAGTGTTGCTGTTGTTCAATCTAACCCTGTTTACTTCAGTTCATCAAAAACTATTTTTGCCTTTGGGTTCCTCATTCATAAAGGAGGTATGTAAAGAAACTTCAGGAATTAAAGTGAGTAAAGGAGTCATTAATTGCATTCCATGATTCAAAACAACTAAAATGCAGCGCTCATTCCCACAAAGCCACATTACCTGCAAAAAAATCAAACCACCTACATGGAAGTCTGACTCACACACTGGCTATGAAATGTAGCAAACACTAGCTTTCTCTTTCTCACTCTAACACCCACCGATGGTAGCTCTGATAAGCGGTGAAGGGTCTCCGATATTGTTGAGGCATTCTCGTTTGATGAAGTCAGCCACATTGGGAGGGAAGTTCTGATAGTGAGCCTTAACATTATTCTTCAGTATCAGACCGCTTAGAGAGCGAGTGGGCTCATCTAAAGAGAGAGGGCAGCAGAGAAAAACAGCATAAATATTTTTTTTAGATTGGAGATTATATGAAGAAATAATTGCAGGGAACAAGCATGTTTTTCAGCAGTCCTGTTCTTGTGTTATCTTTATATTTGATGTGCACATACATACCCTCAGATTTGAGGCTCGTAAGGACAAAGATGAGATAGTTGTTGAAGTCTGGAAACTGGTTGAGTTGCTCCAGTTTCTGCAGGCTATGTTAAGGAGATTAACCATTTGACCAGAGAGCAAATTACTCACACACACCTTGATGTGCCGTGTTTGACATATTTTGGCAGCATGGACTAATACACAGAATGCAACCTGCGCATGACAACACACCAACTCAGTTTTCATTATCACCCACTTTGACACACAAGCTCTCAATCGTGAAGCTAAATCTCACACCTGTTTCTCTCACCCTCACAAACACACATATACACACAGTTGAAATGATACTTCTTGCACAGCTCTCTGTGTGGCTGTGTCTGGGGACTGGGAGTCCTTGAGTAGCTGAAGCACTTGCTGCAGACCCTGTTCATCTGGCTGCCACTCCATCCTACAGGACATAAACACACACACAAATCTTCTTATGAGGAATGCAACTGCATAGCACCATAGACTGTAGATATAAGCATGTAACTAGCCGGCCCCATCTGTGACCTCAACACTGCGCCCGTTTCTATTCAAATCACGTAGAACTAACGTAAGCTACGCAGTAATAATTACAGAACAACCCGCATAGCAACATCCAATTCAAATAACGGTACTAACGTTAACTGTTAACCTCCCAATCTTAATGATAAAGAAAATACCATACTCATGTTAATCAGTGTCTACAATATGGAAACTTAACAGCGTTAATTTGGAAGAACATTTTCCGTTTCTGGATAAAGGAAACCTAAAAGTACCGCTACTTGGTTGTCAATTAGTTAGTAAGTAATCAGTGCATTGATCAGTAACCACATCAACCATCATCAACGATCAGAACAAGGTTTCTCACATGAGGCCCAGACGGCAGAGACGCTAACGTCTGGCTCAAACAGCTAACAAGCTAGCTTAGCAGCTTTATGATACTTCACACGTACCAAATTCACACAAAACACAGCTACAAAACGGGTTCTTACGTTAACTATGAGCACACCATGCTGCGCTGTCAAAATAATGATGTCATCAAAACAACAAAGACGGGTGCATATGAAGCGCATTATTACTCATAACATAGCAGTCGCATAACAACCCATTAGCAGGCTAGCTTGCATCATCTTGAAAGTACCGCGAAAGATTTTACCTGGTCACTCCGCTGTGGTAGATCTATATTTGTATAGATAATAGTGTAGTTACGCTGTAACGACTAACATTAAATATAATATGGCGGCGATTTTGAAGCTAAATACAAAACTTTTGATCTCTGTGGATCTGTGCGGTTGCTATGCTAGCTGGTATGTGACAGAGATTGCATGCCTTGCAATCAAGCCGGGTGAGCCGTTTGATCACGTACGGCTTCCGTAGTGGACAAACTGTCTAACGGGTAACCGTTATTAGAGTCAAAAGCTACAGAGTTCGATTTGTTAGACAGCATATACATTATATGTTTCCGTGCCTGCTTTCGTCTTAATAAAACGTTTTTTTAATAGAGGTGCATCACATATTTTATCTAATGATGTTTTTTTTTGGGAATATTCTTCTGTTGTGTTTCATTTCTGGCCACCAGATGGTGTCAGCTTCAAATTATGGCCGTCAGCATTTAATTAAGGTCGGTACTTATTCTACCATTGTACTACTTTAATTATTGATCTGTGTGAACTGTTAAGGACCTATTCACAATATAATGAACACCAGTGCAAGCTGACAAAAATGATTACCATTGTAAAGCTCAGTTTTATGTCAATATGTCTCAACATGACTGTGAAGGTGTGTAATTCATCTCTGTTGGAAGACTAGCAAATTCCCATCAACACACTATAAAAAACAAACAAAGGCTAACAATATAGGCTGCAAAGAGGCAGTAAGTTACAGGTGTATGTGTGTCACATGTGGCGTCTATGTCTAACCCCTGTCAAATCAGCTGCTATAATTCAGTATGAGGCCCATCTGTGTATTCATCATAGTCACAAACCACTTCCTTTCATTTCGAAATCCTTGACCAAACAGTTTTTTCTGAAAAAAGGCCTTAGAATAGTGGAAGTGTTCCAACAGTATGAAATAATTTAATGATTTCATTAGTAAGAGGAACAGAGACTTTTACATGTCAAACACAAACCTTTATTTAATTATACATGTCAATAGGTGATCATCACAGTTAACACATTCACATTCCTCTATCAATAGTCATCACATGCACAGTGAGTTGGATGGGATCTGAAATTCTACATTTGAAGAATCACATATGAAAAAAGTAGAGCTCTGCTTTATAGACAGGAAAATATTTAAGTAAAAATGTTCAGCAGAGAGAGCTGATTTCACTCTTGCTACAGCCCCATTTGCAGCAGGCATTAGACAGTCCGACCACGACATCCCTTCCTTTCCTATCGGAACTCCGTAGAGCCTCCAGCACCTCCTCTGAGATTGGTGAGCGAGATGAGCGGCTGAATCCAACAGCCACAGATGCAGCTTTCAATGTTTGATCTCTCCATACTTGTTGTGACTCTGCAGGAACTTGCTCCACGTTGAGTTGAGGGATGGTATTTGTGTTCCATGGGTCATATGCCTCTTCTCCAATGAGAGCTGACCAAAAGAGCAATGGCACATTTCTTAATATAAAAACATAGCCTATCAAACAAAAACAAAATTGTATTTATTAATCTTTCATGCTTACCTGAGTCTTCTATGCTTCTCCTCCAGCGAGAACCACCGCAGGTAAAGATGACGGCTCGAATGAACTCCCTTCCACACAGTTTCACCCCGTAGAAAGAGGGATGACCATCATTGGTCCGAACCCTGTCCACCAGCATCGCCAACAAGCCCAGGGTCAAGAGTGCTGCCTTCCACATGGTGAGAGTAAAAATATGCTGTAAGGTGTCTCAAAGGCTGCTCGAGGTGTTTGTTTCTTTCTGGGCAGCTCCCACCATATATAGGCCTCACCATCTCGGAGAAGGTCCTCAATTCACCTTCACTCTACGTCATGCCCCCAGAGATAAGGCCGGAGACCTTTTGGGGCAACAATGCAAAATAAAAAAATTAAAAACTTGCGATAAAGTAGCCAAGATGCGAGAGGGGATGTCAACACAGCTTTTGGCTATCGAATCAACTGTGACCTTTCGCTGGCCTTTCTGTCCCTTACATCAGTTGGGTTGTGCTGTGTGTGTCACCACAAAACTCAGTCTTGCTATCTGCTCTACCCTGTATTGAATGGAGATCAGTATCCACTAACCTCGAAGATGATTAGGGTGATATATCTTGGTGTTCACTACAATTAGCATACACACAGGCCTACAAGAGAGATATCAGAGGGCAACTGGCAATACTATGTGACTCAAATCAATCGGGAACTTCTAAATGTTGCACATATTAATTAGTTATATAGCAGGGGCGGAGAGAAGGATCAGAAACCGGTTTCAACACACAAGGAATTTGCTTTGGCCTATAGACAATAAACATAAGTCTAGAATAGGAACAAATTAAAGAAACATATTTTAGAAATACTATTAGAAATACTACTAAAGAAATATGTACAATTTAAGATAGCTTAGAATGTGCCATAATACTTATTGAGGATGTGTAAATGTTCACTGTATTTACAAGGAAAATCATATGTACAATGTAAAGATATAATAGTACAAAACTCTGCATTAATGTTACACAATGTGATAAGTGGCAGTAGCAACATATTGTATGTAGTGAATAAAATGTCATTCCATTATAATCCATTAATCTGCTTGATTTCCTGAGCAATCATAAAAGTAACATTAAAGTGGTCATCTGACGTTCGGCTAGGGTGAAAGTGACAGACAGGCACTGTCTACCAATGAACGATAGATTATTTTACTGACGCGGCGACCACCTCCCAGGTTAGCCAATCAGCATTTAGTGCAGGGCGGGGCGAATACGGGAGGGTAGCAACAGTTGCCCCGGTGAAGGCAAGGCGCCATAGTCACGGTAGTCCTGGCGACAAGAACCAAGCAACGGGAGTCAACAACAACAACAGCCTAAATCTAAGGGAAAAAAGCTGAAACGACTAAAAAGGACACTATTGGGAAACATTAAAGGTGAAAAAGTAATATATTTCAGAATTATCATTAATGTTTTTCCTTGTAAATGTGTGTGCTTGTTTGTACAACGGTCAGCGTTAACGTGAGAGTGGTCGAACTAGTCTTTGATGAAAGTCGTTGCTAGCGCATTTCCCAAAGCAGACCGTTGTTATGGCGATGTCAGATCTTTGATAAGAGCACAAGATGGCGGGTGTGTTGGTGTGGCAACCGTACTTCTGGCTCAACTATTAAAATGTTCATGTTTTTTCTTACAGTTACGACAATGATAACATTATTGTGAGGCGTGTTTAGTTGCGTGGTCATTGATTTAATAACTATCCAACACGAGTCAATAGCAGCTAGCTTTAGACCTTTTAACGCCACAACTCAACAGAGCTCCTAGCTGGGGAAGCTATCGCTCTCTCCTGCTCAACACACTTCTCTTTGCAAGCGAGTCAGAAACAGTACATACTGTAAAACACTGAAACCACCCTCGCAACCCACACGTCTGTTAATTGTAAACGCGGAGTATGAGTTTAGGGTGTTTGAAAATCTTTTTGTGACTTTGAAAAGTTTTTGGTCTGACATTGACTTGGGCTAGTGAGTCCCGTGAACACGGTGTGCCAGATGATCATCTGATTGTCTTGTTTGCTGCGTTGCTCAACGCAGGAGTGGTTTATCTTCCAGTGGGATGGCCTTAATCTTTGACTGACAGTGGGTCAGATGATTAATATGAGTTTATTTCCAGATGGTGAAATCTGGAACAGACCTTGGTCACAGATTTTCAAGTGTTTAGTTAATAATTCAGTTGTTTTGTTTTCACCGGAAACACAAACAAATCTTGAATTGGACATTGATTATATTTCTTTATTCATGTTGCTTAAGGTCGCATTGTAATTCTTACTGTACCAAACAGGAAAAGCTCTAGCTCTAGTGTGCTATACTCAGACAAAAGCCTTACTTCCTCCTCTGGTTTATGTTGCACGCATGCATGCACACGCGCGCACGCACACACACACACACACACACACACACACACACACACACACACACACACACACACACACACACACACACACACACACTTGTGTGGCCAATTCATAGAGTTAAAATAACATGACAACAAGTGAGTGTTGTGTTGTGATTGGAGCACTTTCATTAATGAGTCTGTCTCTTTTTATCAGCAGAACTAGTGCCTCAAAGCATTGGTTGCCATGGCAACCTCTGGATATTCGGAGGACCTTCAGCCTCAGCAGACCAACACAGTAACCATGGCAACAACTGGTGCCACCGCACCCTCATCCGCAAAGACGGCACACTTCCTGTCGGAGGTCCCACTGACCTCTGGGACCATTTCATCTACGAACCAATCATCCGCTGCCTCGAAAACCGGACAGGACGCACTTTGTTCTCAAGCGCCCACCAGCCAGAAGCCAGTGGTTCTGACGACTCCTACGCAACACTATGTGCCCCCAGAAATCCAACACACTGCAGTTCAGAAAAGCAATGGTCAGAGCAACTCGCCTCAGTACATCATAGTGACTGTTACAGGTGAGACACAGTGGAACGACCGGTGCATACCTACATAATACATACTGTGCACACATACATTTTTTGGTCAGACATATTGAATATATTGGTTACTATCTCTGAGGTAATTGACAGACAAGCAGAGATCTAAATCCAACTCGGATCTAAAAACACTGTTTGGCCGGGGGTTGCATACATCAAAGGTACAAATAATATGATTGACTTGTTTCTAGGCTGCATGGTGCGGGATACATGTTGGATAGAACTTCTCTGTCGCTTTTGCTGTTAGAGAGAGTTGGTGGTATAAGGATTTTTTCAATTATCAACATGGCTTTAAGTGTGCAAGACCGACAGTGGTACAAAAAAAATGCCATTATCTACGGTAGCTAATGTAATTTGTGCGTCCAATGCTTTGGACCATTTCCAAATGATAGTTGAAATCCATTTAAACAATTGCTCTTTCAGAATGTTTCAAGGATTTAAAAAATGAATAAATCAGCTATTATGTTATAAATGTGTTGTTAACTAGTGAGAATGAGAGAGAACTGACACCAGCAGCGGTGTCTCTCTCTGTATGTTTATTTTAGGGTCGTCTATTCATAGATCTTTTTGCCTGCTGGTATCAAGTAACACTGTGCACTCTAAACTCAGAATGAGACACACAGGCCTGGGGTCACACTCATGAAGTTGGACTCCAAAGATAGTGGACTAGCTGTGCTTATTAAAACCTGGCATTCCCTCTATACGCTGCAGATTAAATAGGGTGGGGGAGCAGAGGGTTACGGATGACAGATAATCTTTGTTGTCTCCTTTTGAAGATGTCGGTGGTGTGTTGGTTTTATAAAAACCTAGAACACATAGAAAGGGATGAATCTTATTTTAGCTGCTACAGCATAATGTTACTTTACGGCATAGTTTTTAAAGAGTATTAATTATGAATAGTCAGACAATGGAATTGGAAGGTGAAGAATATTAATATTAATGAAAGATAAATAAAATACATTCACACAAAGTTGCTCTATTTTAAAAAAAAGTAAACTTGCTGTAAAAAAGTATTAATTAAAGGGACAGAAAGTCGTCTTTTTTTACTGCCAATCCAGTTTTCAATGGCTAGGAGTTAGGACCTTTGTTAACTAAGTGCAAAGTAACAACATGTTATATATAAGTTAGATAAAGGACAAAACAGCACTCCTCTCTCATTTGGCGCGAACCTAAAATGTTTTCACACAGGAGCTGTAGTCAAAAAGTTGATGATGTAAACGTTATGAGGTCTATATGTTGTACAATAAGAGGATAGTGTTATTATTGTGACACACCTAACCCTATGCAACATTGCATTGAGGGGTTGGCTGTGCTGGCTGAAGTTTAATGTGGCTATGTTCACTGGAGTAAAAGCAGGATGGTGAAAAACTGTTATTTCATTTGAAGGGTTCAAGGAAGTGAATCTTACCCTCTCCTCTGCCCGCCCTCCATCCTCTGTTTTTTCTCTCCATCCATCCTCCTCCTCCTGTAGCTCTCATTTCCCTCTCTCATCTGATCTGCATGTTTACAAGATGGACTGATTTCTCCCTCCATCTGGGGAGATTAGCTGTCCAAGGCTGTCCTGCTGCATGCAAGATATAAGGATGAAAGCAGAGTTGGGGAGAGCAGCACTTTTTAACCTCAGTCTCCTGTGAGCTGAACCAAAAAAACGTTGTTTAAATATGTTCTGCGATGGCTGTTATTACAATTTGGAAGCAGTGTGTCGTGAGTACTGGTTTTTGGGCTAATAGTGTCTGCTTTTTCTCTGGATTCTGTTCAAATGTCTGATGAAACCTCTCTTCCATCCTTAGAGGGCTCTGTTCACTCCAACGACAGCCTGTCAGACTCCAGCCCGCCTGCTTCTAGTGTTCCCACTCAGGTGGTCCAACCAGTGCAGACCAGCCAACAGGTAATAACCCCCCCAGGAAAACTCAAACAACATTCATTTAAACACATGGTAAATCCCCCAGAGTTCCGTCTGATAATGTGGCTTTACTCACCTGCAGAGGTCAGTGTTGCAAGCAGCCAAGAGGATTCAGTCCGGCCTGATCAACAACCTGCAGTCTGTGCTCATTAACCAGGAGGTAAACAGACAACAAAAACAAACAGGCAGAGTGCAATGGCATTTACATAATGGCCGCTGTTACAGGCATATGGAAACTAGACAAACCTATTTTTGCCTAATTTGCATGTCTTAAATCTCCATCACTGCCGCCTCCCCAGGCTGTTTGACGTGTTCCTGAACACTGAGCTCTGCAGGTCATGCTGCTGTTAGGAGTGTTTGTGGAACACCCCCTTTCAGATGTCTAGAATGGCAGACTGCTACCCTAATACCTCCTTTTTTCCCTTAATTTTGTTCCTTAATAATACCCAAGAAAAGTGCCATCTATTGTTCTTCCTTATATGGATGATGGTTATTATTAGGGAATATATTTTGCTTAGGTGTTTAACCTTTGACCTAGCTCATCATTTTCTCCTTCCTCTGTCTCTATTCCCATGGCATAGTTCTTTGGCCTTTGGGTTGCTGTGATCTCCCTTAAGGAGGGGCAGCTTGGGCGCTGTGTTGATGCCAGTCTATGACCGAGCACAAGCTGACATGAGATAGTTTACTGTTCAGGGAAGTCTAGAAGCCCTTCTTATCTGGAACGTAGGTTCCCTGGCGCACATTCTTTTCTATGAATGACAGCTCTAGTTAGATTCAGGGTCCATATTTGTCTAGTCTCGCAGATGAGGAATGTGGATTGTCCATTCTGATCCGGTTAAAACCTCGTATTGTAGTAGAGTTCTTCAGAACTGGTCGGGCAACCGCTTTGTCAACTCGTGGCTGCAGCAAATGTCTCGTCAATTCTCCGGCCGTTAGCTTTATAATAAACCTTCAGTGTTTGCCACCAAAGTTCCAGCTCTCCTGTGTCTCTCTGAGTTTCATCTCCAATTGCTCCAGAAGTTTCCATCACAGTTATGATCTGAAGAAGTCAGACAGGATACAGAAAGTGTGCCTGCTCTGCCCTTCCTCTGAGCCAGTTAAAGAGCACTCATTCATTAGAACAACAACATAATAATAATAATAATAAATACCATTTATATAGCACTTTTCTAGAAACTCAAAGACGCTTTGACAGAGACAACACGAAAAATAAAAGAAATCTCTGTAATATTATAAGGACAATGAATGATTATTTATTTATAAATTTAGGCAACTGTGGCTGGGCTTTGTGCTTCTATTTCTTTAAAACACCAGATGTGGTGGATATAACACATCCAAAACAATCTAAAAAAGTTCCAAAGGTCAAGAGTCAAACAGCAGTGCAAAAAAACAAAACAATTTCTTTACATTCAAAACTTTTGAACATGTGATATCCTTATTGCTAACACCTCGTGAGCTAATTAACTAAAGACCAACATGTTTCTAATGAGGCCATCTATCCAGGTCTTGTAACATTGTCGTCTCTGCTCACTATTTATTACAGTACATGTGAAGCATACTAGGGTGTCTCATGGCTCTTAAAACACTTCCTGCCCCGCACATAACGACACACAGAGAGCGCCATGGAACTTGCTGTGAGAGAAATACCAGAAACAGAGCCGTGAGAAGAGTGGGTTATGAACTTGAACACGACTCCAAGAACAAGCTAATGTTGCATTGTGGTCCTGGATGTTCAAATACTGTTCGCACGTTTGCTATAACTTTATACAGGCACAGGGAAAAATTAAGAGACCACTTCAGCACTATCATTTTCTCTTGTTTAGTTTTTTATAGGTATGTCTTTGAGTTAAATTCATTTTTATTTTATTTTACTGTATTCTATAAACTACTGACAACATTTCTCAGTGTTCGAATTCAACACACACTGGACTGCCTGCCATACGTGTAGAGATACACATTTAAGAAAAATTTGGAGTTGTCATTTTTTCCGGAGCTGTACATTTATATAAAGTTATAGCTTGTCGTCCCGCCTCAGAGTGGCCCAAAAATAATCAATGAAGCTGCTTTAATCTCCTGTTTGCTCGTTTTCCAAGGTGGAGCATGTGTACTCTGGTCAGGTGCAGTATGTGGACGGAGGAGGAGACACCACCTTCACCACATCCTCCATGTGAGTATAGAGGGACCAGCTGTGTGTGCTCGTTCACTAGGGCCTCAACAAACACTTATTTAGATTCATCTGAGACTACTGTTTAGATTATCTGATTCATTTTTTGTCAATAAAATGTCTAAAAGTAGCTAAATATATCCATCCCAGTTCCTCAAAGTGCAATATGATGTCTTTAAATGTCTCTTTCTGGCATTTCTGTTTCTGTTTGCGTCCAGTCGATCGAGCAGCTACCCTTTCTCCGACTCACCCCTTTACTCCCAGACCCCCCCCAATTCCTCGTCCTACTATGAGGCCACACCCAGCTCTGAATCAGACATCACCGGCTCTGTGACCTCGCAGCCCGTTTCTGTGGCAACAGCGGGAACCAATAGCGGCGGATCCTCTGCGGGCGGAGGGGGCTATGTCATTCAGGGAGGTTATGTTTTGGGAGGAGGAGCAACAGGTGGAGGAGGAGGGGGAGGAGGACAGAGTTACTCCAGCCCTAACTCTCGTGCCCCGCCTGCGACTGTGAGTACTGAAGCTCAAAGAAAACAACATACAAAATAAGATCCTAAAGCTTCAGAAAATAAAATCCGCCCATCTTCCTCAGGTGCAGTGGCTGTGTGACAACTACGAGGGGGCGGAGGGGGTGAGTTTACCCCGCTGCACCCTCTACTACCACTACCTGCTGCACTGCCAGGAGCAGAAACTAGAACCTGTTAACGCAGCATCCTTTGGCAAACTCATCAGGTCTGTCTTCATGGGGCTGCGGACGCGGAGACTGGGGACCAGGTATTGACAAACACACACACACACACACACACACACACACAAACACACACACACACACACACACACACACACACACACACACACACACACACACACACACACACACACACATAGAGTCTTCTAGAAGTGCATCTGAGTTTATAACTGTTCGTGTGTGTTTCAGGGGGAACTCAAAGTACCACTACTATGGCCTGAGGATCAAATCTGGGTCCCCGCTGCTCAGACTGATGGATGAACAGCAGCACATGGCATTGAGGCAGCAGCCTTTCTCACAGAAAAACAGGTATCCACACCCGACTGAGCACCTGTGTCCCTGTGGCTAAGGGTATATTAAATTACTCAAAGCATTGGTAGGACATTTCTTGAAGCATCATTGCCCAAATATTCCATAATCATCTTTCAGCATATTGTAATTCAAGCACACGTGCACATCTGCACCTTGCATGTGACGGTAGACTTGTCATTTCAAAGAAAGAGAGTGTTCCTATTGGCTGTTTCGCAAGTGCAGATGTGTGTGCACGCCCCTTCAGATGGTCAAATGCTAATTCACTGATTGAAAATCCTCCTGAAAAGTTGCTATGTCAGCATTGGCAACAGCTGTCAACACTTCAAAGCAACCCCAAAAGATGAAGACAGACTTATCCAAAAGAAAGTCTCACAATGTTTGCGGAGCGTTTCAGATACGGAGAAACATTTTCCGGTACCACTTTGCAAAAAGACTAACCTTATAAAGGGTTTACGAGGAGTTTGTAATTCATCTATAAATCAGGTTCTGAACACTTTATAAATCATTAATAGGCTTTTAAAAGACAAGAGATAAACAAAACATCCAGATGAATGGGGGGAGAATCAACTCAGATACAGAGGATGTTGGCTGATGAAGAAGACGAAGTAAACTAGGTAGCCAATATAAGGCTTAGTCATCTTGCCAAATAGTGAGCCTGTGTTGATGTATGAAACAAGTTACAAGTTTGCAGAAGGGACAGAGGGACTTTTCTTTACTTAAAGAGACTGCATACATCAGCTTGAAAGCTTCTTTTCAGATTTTTAAAGCACTTTTCATTTGCACATTTATGTATTCCCTGTGACTTGTTCTGTCCATCTGACTGATGTGGACTCTTAACTTTCTCTAACAGGATAAAGCCACTTCAGAAGGCACAGGGGCTCACCAACGGCACAGCGGGTGGGCTGGGTCAGCAGGCTTCAGGACTCTGTGATATTTCAGCTCAGGTGCAACAGTATCAACAGTTTCTGGGTAAGCTCCTGCCCTCTAAAAAATGTCTTTTCTAGTTATGTTTGAAATACATGAACACACTTGAGGTTCAATGACTCCGTTCCTGGCACTCTCTGTTACTAGTAGTGAACTGCTCTCTCTCTCAATCAGAGGCATCGAGGCCGCTGCCAGACTTTGTGGAAATTGATCTGCAAGCTCGCCCCCTGCCTGACGGGATCCTGGTAGAACACCTGAAGGCCTTTCAGACGCTCTACAGAGAACACTGTGAGGTAGGCAAAGACACACTGATTGTTCTCTGCATTAAAAACAGAAGTGTGAGGACAGTTTACTCACCTCCGTGGTTTTATGCGTGATCCCCGCAGGCCATTATGGACGTGATGGTCAACCTCCAGTTCACCCTGGTGGAGACACTGTGGAAATCCTTCTGGAGGTTCAGCCAGAGCATCGACACAGAATCGCTCAATCTGTAAGGGTCGACGCTACAGTCTGATGAAAGAAACACTAGCACGTCTTCAGCCTGCTGCTCACTGAGTTTGAACGGTCTGTCGTCTTTTTCTCCTGCAGGCACAACGAGTCTGAGAAGCGTCTGCCCAAATCCTGCCTAGTGGTGCTGTGTAAGTACGAGCCTGTGCTGCGCTGGACCAAGGAGTGCGACAACCTGCTCTACCAGACTCTGGTGGAGATCCTCATCCCCGATGTGCTGAGACCCATCCCGAGTAAGTTAGTAAGGCCCGTGTGAGGCAAACAAGATGTACAGCCTGTTGGCCTCAGTCTGATGGCTACACCTGGTTGGATAAAAAAGATAACCCTCTTTCTTTCCTTTCCACATCTCCACCCTCCCTCCCTCAGGTGCCTTAACTCAGGCCATTCGCAACTTTGCCAAGAGCCTGGAGAACTGGTTGACAGGCGCCATGATGAACATCCCAGAGGAAATGGTTCGCATAAAGGTATTAATAAGCTTCTCCATTGATTCAATACCAAGTTATGGTATGCATTTACACCTTTTCAGTGTTGTTGTTCTGTGATTGGGCAATCCTAGTAGCACTTATGTTCCGAGTCTTAACCGGGCCGGGGTTTCCGTTAGAATGATGGCAGTCCGCATGCCGTGGAATATTTAAATGCCCTAGACTTAGGGAAGAAATTTTGGACCTCTATTAATGCGATTAGATTTATAATTTCCTCCATGTAATAATAACAATAATAATAATAATACTTTTATTTTATAAGCTTTTACAGGTGCTCAAAGTCGCTTTACAGAGATAAATAAATAAAAAAAAGACAAGAAATAAATAAAGTAAAAGTCACATTAAAATCGAGCAATATAACAACACTCACACATTAAAGCCAGTTTGAAAAGGTGAGCTTTTATGAGTTTCTTGAAGGTGGTGAGGTCATTGCAGTCTCTGATGGGTTGAGTGAATGAGTTCCAGAGGGAGGGGGCAGCGACGGAGAAGGCTCTGTCCCCCCAGGTTCGGTGCTTGGTGTGGGTGGGGGTGGATAGGAGGTTGGCTTCTGATGATCGGAGGCAGCAGAAAGGGGTGTGGTGGTGCAGCAGGTCTATGAGGGAGGAGCGGGCCTGGTTAAATACAATGGCACTATAATGACTGTTGCTAAGGAGGATCGAGAGAGAGAGAAAGGAAAAGAGGTAAAAAGACGGAGCGCTGGACGTCAGATACATCCAAGAATCAGACAGACAGGGAGTGAACACTAACAGGAACAGGGAATGGGCTCTGCAGTGTTTAAGGTCTTGTTAGTGGATCAGAAACTGTGAAGAGACTTGGAACAGTTACAGAAAAGCTCTGTCAGTGCTGCCGTAAAGCTGTTCCCTCAGTTCCAGCCGTTGGTGCGCCGTGAAACTGAGTTGTTGTTTTTTTTGCGGAAGACGGATAACGAAATACAGAGATAGATACAGGATAATGGCCACTCTGAACTTACTTATTGTTGCTTCTTCCTGACAAGCGCCACTTCACACCTCCCTCTGTCCTGCAGGTGGTGTGTGTGGGTTCCTTCTCCCAGACGCTGCGCCGCTACACCAGTTTGAACCACCTGGCCCAGGCAGCCCGCGCCGTGCTCCAGAACACAGCCCAGATCAACCAGATGCTCTCAGACCTGAACAGAGTGGACTTTACTAACGTGCAGGTTAGTACCCCTGTCCTCACCCTCTCATTTACAACTGGGTGTGGAAAAGCGCAGAACCCTGACTCTGTTGCTTCCCCTCAGGAGCAGGCATCCTGGGTATGTCAGTGTGACGACAGTGTGGTGCAGCGGCTGGAGCAGGACTTCAAAGTGACGCTGCAGCAGCAGAACTCTCTGGAGCAGTGGGCCACGTGGCTCGATAGTGTCGTCACTGAGGCCCTGAAGCCCTACGAGCAAAACCACAGCGCCCTGCCGAAGGCCGCCAAGGTCTTCCTGCTCAACTGGTCCTTCTACAGGTGAGGGGGGGACAAAATGTGATGTGTTAAAGTAATGAAGATTAGATAAAGTTTATTCCTCGCAAATTGTAAAATACATTTGTCACTGCAGTATGTAAACAGGCATTATATGAGGTATGAATATCATAAAATACTAAATTAACATAAACAGTACATTTATACAACAGTAGGATATATATCAATAGAGTATCTAAAGAATACACAAATAAAGTACAAAAAAAATACAAAGGATACTTTATACATTTTGAAAGTGTGCAAACTGTAGCTAGTACAGTTTTTTAGTTATTTATTAATATATACATTTAAATGCAGATTGTTCAGGGTTATTGAAATGGGCAAAACTAAAGAAACCATGAAGCTGGGAGTGCTCTGCCTCTGTTGTTTGGTTTGAC
This sequence comes from Eleginops maclovinus, assembly GCF_036324505.1. Lineage (NCBI taxonomy): Eukaryota > Metazoa > Chordata > Actinopteri > Perciformes > Eleginopidae > Eleginops > Eleginops maclovinus. Next base: position 18,223,526 of record NC_086353.1, read on the forward strand.
GTTGACTATGATATAATCTCCTCTGCTCTCTCACCAGCTCCATGGTGATCCGGGACCTGACTCTGCGCAGCGCTGCCAGCTTCGGCTCCTTCCACCTGATCCGCTTGCTGTATGATGAGTACATGTACTACCTGATAGAGCACAGGGTGGCCCAGGCTAAAGGAGTGACACCCATTGCGGTCATGGGAGAAGTAGGTACCTGCAAGTACGGTCACACAGCAGCTGTTTGTCAGTGGATGATTTTTAAATGTTTACCTTTGTGTTGCAGTTTGCCAGTAGTGTCAAGAGCCGCATCTCTCCTGACCTGGACAAAGGTAATTTCAGTTGGGTTCTCTTGTAGATACTTTAACCCTTAAATTGGCAATCACATATAAATGTTTAGGAAATGTATTGATGGCCATTATCTACACCCCCATATTACACTGTTATTCCGCCCATATTACAATGTTAATACACCCGTATTATACTGTGTGTATATATATATATATTAAAATACTTTTTCCCCCAGGGTCCATAAACAACTTAGGGGTTCAGTTTCACATCCAACCATTTGTTAATCAGGTCGGTTAATGTTACTTAATCCCCTTTTCCATCAGACGAGGAAGAGGATGACGAGGAAGAGGAGAGCGACGACGAGGGAGGAGATCTGGTGCTGCAGTCCAGTTCTCTGAGTGCAATGGACGACGACAAGGACCCCATGGAGCCGCCCGCCAAGCTGCCCAGGACCACCTTCAATCTGCACACTCTCACCGACAGCACACCACCTTAGCCGCTCCTCTGTACAAATATCTACACACACATACACACACACCTACATTTGCTTTAAATCATGTCATCCTTAACATCCTGTCAACCCATCCCATCACCCTGATTTTCGGTGTTGTGTGTGATCGTGTATGTGCATTCATGTGAAAGTGTCTAAATGGGAGAGCCCTTTGCCAATTTTGTGCTGCCATTTTTTTCCCTTTTGACTTCACCACAGTCCTTCCCTGTGCCTTCCCCTAATCAACCAGTGGCTAGCCATTCCTGTGTCCAGCCTCAACTATATATATATATATATATATATATATAGCTAAACAGATATATATTCTTGATTCCCTTCTGCCCCGCCTTAATCACTGACCTGATATCTGTGTAGAGATCTTTGTCGTACTCTAAACTCATAAATATCTCTGACCTTGCCTTTTTAAAAACCATGACTATGCAGGGGAGCTGGACTTACATGAAACATAAAAACCCTTTTAAATCTCAGAGTAGCATCTGGACTGATACTGGATTATGTCTGTTGATGGACCCTTAGTGTCGAAGCCATATTTTTACTTCATGCCATTTCTTATTCATTTGGCCATTGAACTAATACCCTGTGCCTTTTGAGAGTTTTCTTGACAAAAAAAGCTTGTATTCTATATATTCTGTATCGGTGGATTAATAAATGATGGTCCTGTGAAGTAGTCTTGGTGTCGTCATGAACTTTTACTAGCTGTGACAAAAGAAAAAGTCGTTGTGATTCTGCCCAGTTTGCGCTTTGTCGTCCATCCATCCTCCATTCATTCTTTCATACCAACATTTCCTTTACAAACACACACACACACTCTAACAGGTGCAGTGCAAATTGGTCAGGCCACACCACCCAGCAGCAATTACTACACTGTATCCATGGCAACCGTTGTACCAGCTTAGATGTACCAGCTCAACGTTTTTGAAGTGTAAAAGCAGTTGTGTATTTTCAACGTTGTGTAACATTTTGTAGAAAAACCTATATTGTGTATCTTTTGTGAACACTGTCACACATCCAGAGTATTGTATGTTGTTTAACCATTGTTGCCTTAAGAAAAATACGTTGTGCTATGTCTACTACACAGATTATTGAACTATATTTTTTATTGTGATGATGGACCCACATGCTTAACCAGCAGCGTGTCACATGGCAGAACAGGAAGTGTTGGACGGCCCTTCAGGGTAGTCCGACTACACACCCCACCAAAGAGCACTTAATAGAAAACAAAAGTAGGCCTATATTTACATTTATTCATGTGCTGAGGGCAGACAAAATCAACCACTAATGTCACTACTATAAAAACTGTGACTTGGAATCTGTCCTCAGGCTGTGCTGCTGAACCTTTTCTAACTGAGGTCCTCTTGATGTTATTCTGAAGACCCTTGTTATTAAATCTGTGATAAATGTTTGTAGCTTTATTTTCCCTGTTAACTAAAAGATGCATTTGCTCTTAAAACATGTGCCAGATTGGTTTTTCTTCAAGTACCCACTCAAGACTGTTTGTACTAGCTCAACCACACCACAGTCTCTCCCTTTTAGTCATTAAAGGGGTTCTCCAGTGTTATTGCACTCACATACATTTGAAAAAATAAACACTTTTTAAAATAACGGTTGAAATGATACCATTACAGACTGAGATCTTGTGGTGTATTAAATCTGGTGATATACAAAGGTAGATACTCTCTGAGGGCATAGGTTGGGAAAGAGGTATGTTGGGTGATAGGAGAGTGAAAAACAACATCTGGAATACGTTAGGGGGGCCCCTATGAACGGACACATGTCACTTTAGTGGGGAGTGCATTGTTATTGATTACCTCCTGTGAGCACACACACTTTGGACACGCACACACATTTTCTCATATAAATAGTATGCACAAAGACAGTTCGGGGGGACTTCCACAATTGGCTCTGGGAACCTCGTATTGCCCTTGTTGGTGTATGATACTATGCTGTTGTAATAAACCTTATTATATACAAGCTGGTGTCTCCGGAGACTTCTTCATCATCTTCACAAACATCGCTACAAGATATACCTCAATCTCCTGGCCTTTAATGCCCTTTTTCCACCAAATCGGTTCCAGAGCCGGTTCTTGGCTAGAGCCTGCTGATTAAGCTTTGGCTCTCCGTGTTTCGACCGCAGCGGGGGCACCGAAAACCGGTTCTTACCTCGGCGGCCCGGCAAGAACCAAATACGTCACGCTGACGACGGAGGGGCGCAAGATTAACCTGAGCAATAACAGTTCATGGCGAGTACGGCAAATAAAAATTGCAACAAGCAGTAGCGCTGAGCAAAGTAACTAGAACGCCACACATATAAAAAACATTTTAAAAAACTTTTATAAATTCAGGAAACACAAAACAGGGTTTACTGTGATGCTGTTTATTTTTACCTTATTTTAGTAACTATCCGTTCACTGTTATTGATCATAAGGGTCATTCTTCAAAACTACCGGATCCTACATTTCCCACAATGCAACTTGATAGCGTATTTTGTTTCACATTCACTGCTTCATAAAGGAATCCAAAGAAAAAGGACATTTGTAAACAAAAATACATTGTTTTTGGAAGTAGTGTGCATACACGGTTTTTAGTATAGTTTTGCTGTTGTTAAAGGCAGCGCCAATTTACAAATCCCCTAAAGACCAAGTGCTACCGAGGTGTCCCTGAGCAAGGCACCGTTCCCTACACTGCTCCCCGGGCGCCGTGCATAATGGCCGCCCACTTCTCTTAACAGTACGATGGGACAATTGCAGACTGTACATTTCACCTCAGTGGGACGATTAACTTATATTTCTTTGTGCTTTTTCATAAATTCTAGACTTTGTTCACCTTGGAGGTATGACATGTTTCTTCAAGATTTCCAGGTAAACCGGGTTGAGTGATTGATATGTAAATAGTCATTTTGTGGGTGAGGAATTTATTTGACCTGCATGGTTGAGTGTTTGCAGAATATTTGTATAAATTTTCTCATACAACAGACAAGGAAAATAACTTTGAACATTTTATTTTAGCAAAAAACTCCATTGGAACATGGTCTTACAACCCCCCCCCCCCCCCCCCCTTTCATGACAGGAGTGTAAAAAAGACCTTAAGTGTCAGTTGATGCAGAACTGTGAGTTCAATTTCCCTCATTTTGTATTTATCAACACGTTTGGACTGAACCGGTCCAGGCGAGGGAACAACGTGTTCAAAAGCAGCTGTCAAATGTTACACTCACACAGAAACTAGAACCTGTTAACGCAGCATCCTTCGGCAAACTCACCAGGTCCGTCTTCATGTGGCTGCGGACACGGAGACTGGGGTACGCAGGCGCGCACACAAACACACACCCCGATAGCAGTTTATTTATAAAAACTAAATCCTCCTTCAGTCCAGCTCTTTTGGTGGTTGCCATAATACAGTACACAATAAACAAAAAAGATGAATCCTGTCAAATATAACACAGCCCCCCCCCCCCCCCCAAAAAGTAATGCATCTCTTCAGCATGGGAGCGAGTTTTAGTTTGTTTTCTATTTCACACCGATTTACATGTTACTAAAGCGCTGCCTCTGGACGTGTTGCGTTCTGCTCAGATTGGGAGGGCGCTCCGTACTGACGATGAGGCGGTGTGCATCTGTGTGTGCTCGGCTGTTTCCGTGGCATCGTCGCGCCTTCTTTCTTCATAATACAATCCAGGTACATCGGTCACTGTCTGCCAGCACTTGCAGGGACGAGCCTACGGAGGAAAAGAGTTACAATTCACTATTGTTAAGATATATAATGTTAGTATCCTTATGATTACACGTTTCTTTTGGTGAGTGAGGATTACATGGGGCTACACAGAACTACTCCTGAGAAGTGTGTACTTCTATAAAAGAAACTGACTGTCAACTGTGTTATACTTTAACCAACGCTAATACTAAATCAAGACTTAAATGTATCTGGAAAAAAACACAAAAAAAGTCCAGATCACTTTGTATGAATCATACTGGCTCAAAACGCCTTTTACTGAGGAAACCTTTTTACATGTTGCCTCCACGCCTCCACACAGGACTTCCTGTCTCTTTTCATTCTACTTTTATAATTGTTCTCATCTAATGTCACGATAGGTCAATTATAGATATACATATATAAAAAAGTAATTGAATAGCTGTTTTGGTTTCCATTTTACAGCAGACATAACCCAATCCAATCCAACTTTATTTCTATAGCACATTTAAAAACAACAGAGTAGACCAAAGTGCTGTACATCAATACATATATGTATATTAACAAGAACAAACACACAGTTGGAAATAAGAACAAATGTAAAACACAGGACAGCAAAACCATACTCAAAACCACGGACTGAAAACTCTCATGCATGACGTAGAATCAATATAAACCCCGATTTGAAGGCACAGACTGACATGTCTTTGGTGGTCTGCAAGCACACGGGACAATAAGTTGGTGTTGTGTATCAAAAAGTGTTCTACCGACACACTCTTAAGATCCACCGGGATATTTAAACAGAACTGAGGCATCGGTAACATTCTTGCTGCGACAAGTGTCAAGCTGTGAACAAGTTCCTCTTGTCGGGGTTTAGCGACACACTTGAAAGGTCAACGTTATTTTCACCTGAGCTTATCCTGCTGCGACAAGTCAAAATGTCATCTATTATTAGAGACAAACTGGTGCATGATGTGAGAGAGCAAGGTTGTAACTCTTGCAAACAGCAGTGATGTATAAAAGTGTATTCAGATGTCAAAGTCTCAAAGCAAATCAAGCAAACAGATACTAGCGAGGGGCTGTATCAGAGAACATTTATACCAATGCTGCGTCTCCATTTGCGTTTCCCTTGTTCTGACGTGTTATTTTGAGTGCTTAAGTGTTAATAATCTGCTACTGTTAGTAATGACAAGCCTAGCTAGATAGCAGTGCTGAGGGCACAGCAGCCAGTTGCGATTTGAAACACGATTCGTAGCAGAGATTCCCACCCCACACAAGTGTTCACAGTGGACCAAATGGCAGAGTGCTTCGGAAAGTATCTGAAAGGAGAAACACCTGTTGTTGTACTAGCTAAAGTCGAGCTAAAGTCGAGCTAAACACTCACTCTGTGGTTTTTCCCTGATTTAATCCATTCAAAACATTAAACATATTGGAAAAGCAATGAAAGTAAATGTATAACTATAACCGTTTTGCGGCAACACATTGTTAGTGTCTACCGTAAGCCTCTCTGTGAATAGGTTCTACCAGCTGGCATTTTGTTCTTCTTTAAAAGGCAATAAACAAACAGCCACTAGGATTGACCGTTAGCGAGTAAGGACATCTTAAAGGTATACCTGATGTTAGGAGAGGAGCACTGAAAATCAGGTCCTTAATCTATTGCTATGGTTACCAAGCAGTTAAGATGGCATCAGCAAGTAAGCACGTTTATTTAACACGGCCCACAGTGCTCAGAAAAAACGTGAGATGTTAAGTTTAAATCCGTTGTGTTTGACCTCCGACCCGGATGAACGAAAATCTTTGACATTTTGAGACGGTATTTCTGCCTGTGTTGGAGAATATGTAGTAGAATTCAGTGTACTGATCTATGTGTAAATATCTATGTGTGTGTGTGTGTGTGTGTTTGTGTGTGTGTGTGTGTGTGTGTGTGTGTTGTCCACCTTTGTGTAGAGCTTCGTTGGTCATGCGGTTGATGTAGCGGGAGCTGCTCTCGGGAACCAACCACTTCATCACTGTGTTCACGCAGGACTTCCTGTAGGAGCTCCACACACTCCCACTGACAGGAGGGAGAGAGAAGGAACACTTTACCGCAAAATAAAAGGAAACGTACCAAGAAATACTGTAACAAAAAGCTAAATCTGGTGTGTGAGGGAGTGGCAGAAGTTCCTCACCTTGTCTGACCCTTGACTTCTGTCAGGTCACCTACGCCCACAGTGCAACACACACCTGTGTTGAGGTCCCAGCTGACCTGCAGGTTGGAATGATACGTGTTTGGCCTGGGAACAAAAACAGTAGAAAGGCAGACTTTAGTCGGGCCAGGAAGAGTTAGTAGGAGCAGAGGATGAGGAGGGCTGAGGTTCGATCTAAGACACGTACCTGCAGTGCTCTTCGTCCACGTTGGAGAAGGCCAGCAACAGCAGACCAATGTTGATCATCACAGTGTTGGTTTCAGGACACACCTGATACCCATCAAATACAAATTGTTTTTCAGCTCAAAAATCCAACAGCTACAAACAATCCACCTGCTACAGCTGTACGGAGAGGTTTGAAGCTTCAGCACTAACAATGACATTCAAATTCTAATTAAAAGGTGCATGCTACGCTGTTGAAAAATAAATCATGCATGCATATTAATGTGTTTGGGAAGGAAGGCGTGTGGGAGGGGGGAGGTGTTGTCATTGTTTGTTTGTTTGTTTGTTTTAAAACATGAGTGGGGATGACCTATAACTTAATGACAACCATTAACTCTGTTGTTCTCTTATATATTTATAATTTTCTTCATATATACTTTAAAATGTTTCTCAATTTCCTTTAAGTCATTTTTTGTGTTAATTAAATTATTGGAGTCATGAATTCTTTAATGTAATGTAATCTTACCCGCACTCATGTAAAAATAAAATGATATATATATTTTTTAAAGCATATTACTGTGTTTAACCTGGTATTTATTCGTGTGTGTGTGTGTGTGTGTGTGTGTGTGTGTGTGTGTGTGTGTGTGTGTGCTGACCTCTAATATCACAACATCGTAGTCGCTGAACGAGCAGAACTGAGGGGCCCAGGCAGCATCGCTCCGGATCACCTCATTGATCAGGTACTCAAAGTCTAAAGTCAACTGCTCCACACACACACTCTGCAGGAGACATACAACAGGGTCAACTGTACCTGATAATGACTATAGATTCCAGGTCATTTAAAAGTCTCCTGTTATGCTATATTTGAACAATATATTGATGGGCAATATCTATACAAAACGTGTCTGTGAAGTGTTTTGCTCAAAATACCAAACAGATCACCGATTGTAGCATCACTCATACCCCTCTATTTCAGCCCTGTTCCAGAAGTGCTGATTCTGTAACTGTCGCTTTAAATTTCAGCTGACCTGAAGCTGGACACGCCCTTTTGCAGCACCATGCAACTCTCTCTGTGAAGAGCGAAGTTTCTAACAGAGATACTCAGCTAAACGCTGCCGTGATTAAACTCCCTATTATGTTCCAAACCACATCAAGCATTATTTCTGAAACACTTCTCAGTGTTTACCACTAGAACAGAGACATTATATGTATTATATAAACAACAACTCTAAGTCCCTCCTGCAGACATCCTGCTGAACACACAGAGGCGCTGCGGAGGGGGTTCAGCTTGTGACTGTATATGGGGGATGGTAGGTTGGGACGTGTCACGTGGGCGGGACGTTGCCAGGAGTTCAATGTAAAGCCAGCCCACATTTCCGATATGACGTCATAACCGAAGCAAATCTGGATCAGCTCATTTGTACCCCCGTTTTTAGAGATGTGGGTAAGGAGGAAAAGAGAGAGGGTTGCATTTTCTGACACTTTGTGAGTCTCCATACACACCGGGGACACATATTTATGAATAAAAGACATCAAAAGCATTTTGCATAATAGGGGACCTTTAACATATATTCCAGCCACAGATATAGCGTCACAAACACACACCTGTCCGCAGTGTGGCCCGGTGACCAGCTGCAGGTTCCGTCCTTTCAGGTCCGTGACGGTGAAAGGCAGCTGAGCTTTATCGTCTTCATAACCTTGGGAGAGACGGAAACAGAGAAGCAGAATGTCGGTCAGCGGTTTCAGACATTTTTCACCCATCCTTCACTCTGAAGTGTCCTGCCCCTTTTCCTCTCACCTCCTGCACCTCCCGCAGTCTGCTCCGCTGCCCCCGGCTGTTGGAGGCGGTAATGCAGGAGTGAATAGTTGACATATCCGGGCTCGCTGGGGCCAAACTCCTGGGATGAGGATGGGGTTGGGGGAGAGGAAGAGCATGAGGAAGAGGAGGCAGGAGACATCCCTTGCTCAGAGGACTGTGGCAAACTGTGGCTCCCGCTTGATGTCGACGCTTGTGGTAAAATAGTCCGTCTCTCCTCTTCCTCCCGCCTCTTTTTACAATCTGCCTCCTCCCTCTTTGTCTCTACATGACTCCCTTGGTCTTCTGATATCTGTGCTGCCTCCTTCGTCCCATCAGTTGGGCCTCTCTCCACCTGGCCTTCGTCTTCTTTTCCTCCTCCTCCGCCTCCCTGAGCCCTCCTGAAGATGTCAGCTGCAAACTCCCGCGCTCGAATGGTTGCTTGTGACTGGCTCGGAGATGAGGGAATGGGAGTGGGTCTGCTAGGTGGCGCTCTGCTTTCGGGAGATCCCTGAGGTAGTGAGGAAGAAGAGGCCGACGATGTAGAGGGGGAAAATGTAGAGCCTTGACTTGACAGAGCCACTCTCTTTGTATACAGGATCTGTGATGACTGGCCCTGCTTCCCTGCGAGAGAAACGTTATGATGTCACATGATGATAACAGGCTGAATGGGAATCAATGACTGGCTGTCTGTGTTGGTGCGTTACCTGGGCAGAGCGAGATGCCGCAGGCCACCAGAGAGTAGCTAGTGTTCAACAGGATGACCTGGTCCTTTTTCAGCTGGAAAGCTGGCTGGAAGGTGGGGAACGGGTACACCACCTGGTACCTGCTGTTGAGCACATAGCCATGCTCCAGACACTCACCACTTCCTGCGGAGAGAAAAGGATGAAGACAGATTAGAAACGAGCGAGAGATAGGAACAGGATAACAGGGAAGTGGTCCATTTGTGTGTTTTGAGTGTGTGTGTGTATTAACCTGTGCGTATGGTAGTGGCTGAGGGAACAGGGCAGCAGTACGAGCAAGGTTTAGGTGGAGGCATGGAGGCGATGGTGATGTAGATGTCTCTGTTGTTCTCATCACTCATCATTAGGTTCATCAGCACGGAGCTTGAACTGCGTGTACTGGCAGGTGGAAGCACACATACATTACTCATCATTAGCTACACATTGATCAATAAATAACTAAAGATGCATCAGATTAATATTTTTGTCCTTACTTGAAGCCAAATATGACAATTTTGGAGTGGTCATTTGGCCACTCACACACGGTCAGGTAGAGGTCACTGTAGATTTCCTCTCCTGCAAACAGACGTACATGATGGACCTAAAGAGAAAAATCAGAGGTGAGAAAGAAAAAAAGTATCTCTGTGATTTAATATGACTTCTTTAAGTTCTTCACTCTCAAAGGAGCACGTGGTTTTGCATAGAATTCTGAAGGAGAGTACATTTCCTTTAATGTACCTGTTTGAGTCTGCTGTGCAGGTTAAACTCCCACCAATAGAGATGGTAGGTGTAGAAAGAGAAATCGTCATCTTCTCCACAGTCGCTGGTGTAGGACAGAACGTAGCGACCGCATTTGGTGAAACCCAGGTAGACATGTCTGGAACAAAAACTAAAACATTACGCTACAGGCCTCAATAATACACATAATCAATCCTCAATCTGAATCTAATCGCCACTAGCAAGTAGAGATGTACTAATCCAATAAATTAATTAAGTGTAGACACAGATTTGTTATTTAAGGGAAAACAAAGCATTGGTTTTGGACATGATATGCTCAGAGATTATCGTAATGAGAGCAAAAGAGTTGCCTCTGAAGATAATATTCATCAACAATCCTCAATCACACACCATTTGGCTGGAAATGCTTTCAGTGAAACAAAGTGTATTGCTATCTGCAAAGACAAGTTGCATAATAACAAACCCATTTAGTAAAATACACACATACACACACACACACACACACAAACACACCCTGCTCTCAGGAACTCCTCACTGACGATGTTCTTCAATGGAACACACACTCGAGGTGGCAGCTTTCTAAAGAGACGCTGGGAAAAGTGTCCTGACAGCTGCAGGACAGGCAAGAGAGTGGTGGGACAACATAATAAAATACACAGTGCATCATAAGGCTTGAAAGGTGTGTGTAAAAGATATGGAAATTTCACTGATCGTGAAATGACTTGTCGTTGACCCAAAAACAAACTCAGCTTTATTCATAACCCTGCACAGTAACATGCAAGGATCTTCATGGCTAGCCCACATACATTACACAATTTGCTTATCAAACAAAATACTAACGTGGCTAACGTTATATCTGATGGTTGCATGAATGACTTAGTATGCAATCCTGCAAGTTTTTTGCTAAAGCTAACGCCGACTGAGCTTTCTCGGTTCAATATGAAACGCTGTTGACGGGTTGACTAGACTAGCACGCTAACACTGCTCGCTCAGGTGTCTAACGCATGTTAGCAAGCCACACCAAGAGATATGAATACTGGGAAACGTTGCTTGAAAGCATGGGGGAAATCAGAGTTTCCATACCTAGCATTGTATAATTAACCACCTGCCTGCCATTAGATTTAGCTTTCGAGCTAGTTAGCAACTAGCTCCAGAAAGCTTACACAGCAGCGGTCATACATTTTAGGAACTACTCTTTCAGTGTTTTATAGTAACGTTTTGTAGATTCACGCCTACCTTCCCACGCATGAGAAGCTTCACGACATGGTCTTTGTGTTTTCTTTGAGATTTCTTTTTGCTATCGTCCTTTTCTGATTTCGAGCTGGGCGCCATCTCCCTCTCAACTGTTTTAGCTCGCTCCAGTCAGGACGGACGTGATTGGTCCGTAGGCCGCACGAGACAGCGCCAACTTGCCGGTGGACTCATCCATCACAGACGAAACAAAGGTGGAGCACAACAGAGATTAGCTACTAAAGGAAACTCCTACTAAAGCTATGTCTGTATTATATATAAATAAATTGGTGTCACCTACATAATTATAATGTGTACAATTTTAGAATCAACCAGACATCGTGTGTTATCTGATGCGTCTTTAGCATAACGTTTAAATTGGGAGCGACCAACTCTTAAACACACGAGTACCACAGAAGAAGAACGAAATTAGGTAATTTGAATGTTTTATTTTAAGTATTTAAAAACAAGCTGTAAAAAATAACATCTAAAAAAAAAAAAAAAGCATACAGTAACAGAATCTATTGGAACAAAAAAACAAAATCAGACAAAGATGGGGAAATTTAACTGAGGGAGGTCAAGCACACAAACATGCACACACAACCAACCTACATTGTGTAGGACAGTTAATGCCTTATTACAGCCAACTTACACACATTTCTGTTCAGTAGCATACACTGTATACAGACACACACAACCCCCTTAAGGAAAGTAATTACAATGAATAAAATTAAAAATAACAAAAATCAGGACAGCAGGGGAAAATACACCTGCAATATACACTGGGAATGTTAAAAAAAAAAAATATTAAAAAAAAAGGTACCAAGAAGAAAGAAACAAATGGTTTAATTTTTCTTACAAACATAATTTCTGAATATATTCAAAATACTGCTAGAACGTTTATTTTTTACCCTCAGGAAATTGTGAGGGAAAAACTACTTAAACGTGTGTCAGTGTCAGGATGCTGCTGTGCTAGCTTGCAAACAAAGATGCTTATTTCACTTTTTTAAATGAGCAAAATTATTACAAGGTGTGGGTGACGTGAAGGGGCAAACTGAATATTAACCCAAGTAGTTATTTAGTGCTTTGTTCAATTCTTGGGTGATCCCTTTTCTCTTCAATTTTGACTTTAAAAAACAAGAAGATTGGAATAGAAAATGTCTGGCTGGATGAGAATGGTCTTGTCTTGTCAAAGCCAAAAGAAAATCTCTTGATAGAAAAGACGAACAAGTCCAGAGGGCCATCACAACCTTCAAACAGGCTGAGCCAATTGTTTACTGGGCCTGTAATGAGAGAAAAGTTGAATTAGTATTGTAGTTCGCATAGGTTTTGCACTTTGAAAAGGAACTGAATGCAGTTTCCATGTTCTTAAAATTTGAAAAAAAAAAACACCACAGGTCACTCAAAATCTCTGAAGATGAAGTTATTAAACACCTGCATTACAGTATTTTATTCTAAACACAAAAGGCCTAGGTGTGAAAACATAACTATGAAAACTGGCTTCAACCAATTTTGTACAGTGAATGTTCTCGTCAGGCAATTGAACAAACTGAACCTATGCAGCCATAAAGTTAATGTGTTAGTTTTTCCAGGTATGCGTTACCTGTTGTCCCTGCTGTGGAGCACCGCCCTGTCCAGGCCCCTGCCCTGGCTGTCCATAGTAGGCAGCCTGCTGTCTGTAGTACTCAGCCCAGGCCGCACTGTAGTCCTGCTGGCCTCCAGCTGCAGCTCCGCCTGGTGCTGCTGCTGCTGCCGGGCCCGGAGCAGCTGCAGCCCCTCCAGCTGGCTGGGCTGGAAAAACACAACAAAAACAGTTAGTACTGGATGCTCAGTCATGTACTCGTTTCATTTCACATTAACAACTGACTATTTCACATGCAATACTAAACTCTCACAAATAGAACCTTGTAGTTTTAAGCTCACACTTTCCAGCTCACTTACTCATGCCCATCTTCTTGTAGTACTCTTCCCAGGCTTTAGTATAGTCTGGCTGTCCCCCAGAAGCCTGCTGTCCCTGTCCCTGGTCCCCTGGTGCTGCTGCAGCAGGGGCTCCTGGGCTCTGGGCTGCCATGGCACCCCCTGGCTGTTGGCCATAATATTGTGCATAGTATGCTGCCCATGCTGCGTTTGGATCTGCTGCTGCTGCCTTATCTAAGGAGGCGAGGGAGAAAAATGATACATTAAGTTATACAAAACATTTCAAACAATTAGGAAACCTTGCAAGATAAAATAACTTTTGAGAAAAGTACATTGTAAAAATGTGTACAAAATACTCACTGGGGTCATGTTGACCAGGGGCTTGCCACTGCTGGTAGTTACCTCCCCAGCCCTGTGGACAGTACTGGGCGCCACCAGGTGCAGCTCCACTGCAGAGAAGGAAGAGAGCGTTTTAACAAACGTACTTATTTATCAGTCTCCCCTGGGGGGAAAATTCACAAATCCCGCATTCCAGTATTTGTAAATTGCACTTACTGTGGAGCACCACCGGGAGGCCCTGCATTATAAGGGTTTGGGTTAAAGTGACCCATAGGACCACCTGGGCCACCTGGGCCTCCTGGGCCACCAGGACCACCAGGACCACCGCCCACAGGACACAATGGAGCCTGGAAAGAGGAGAACATTTAAAATAGGAATTAGTTCAGAGGATGCATTATCTTTTGACAACAGCTTGAACAGAGTTTTCCTAGGCTCCGTAAGTCACTCGAACACACCTCAATCTTCTCTTCTATAAGCTGCTTTGCATGGTCAATCTGTTGGGGGGACCCTCGGATGATAAACAGTTTGAAGTTGGGGTCACCGTTTGGTGGTGGCTGACGAGAGATCTCCACAAATGCACCGGTCTGTTGGTTGATGGACTTCACATTCTCCCCTCCTCTGCCAATGACGAGCCCACATTTGTGCGCAGGAATAGAGAAAGTCATCTCTCCTCCCGGTGGGCCCCAGTTGCCCTGGCCTCTGCCTCGTCCCCTACCACCAGATGGCATCCCTTCACCAGGGGGGCCCTGTGGAGGAAACAAACTTTACATTAGGTTCTACTGGTCTACGGCCAACTAATGCTTTTGTGTTCTGTCATCAGCAAGAATTGAACACCTACCCCCTGCCCGCCCTCCTCCCGTGCGCGGATGCTCTGTAGCAGTTCAGTGATGATGGATGCAGCGTGCTGACACTGGTCTGGTGGACCCATGATATGGGCTATTTTATCAGGACCGGTTCCATCATCTGTGAGGAAAGACAAAAGGAGAGGTGGGTTTATTAGTGGGGGTTTGGGATAAAATGGGAACAACTATCTGATAAAAAATAAGCATACTATACATATCCCTTAATGTATACCTGCTTTGACATTTTACTCCAAAATATATGTGGAGAGCTCACCTGGTTTAAACTGAATCTTCACTCCAGCATCATTCTGGATCTTCTTGATCATCTCCCCACTTCGGCCAATCACAACTCCCACAGAGTGGCGGGGCACAGCAATCTGTTGAATTAAAAAATAAAGTTATAGCACAAACAATTGACTCTTACCTATTAATCACATTTATGTTAAACCTGCACCACACATTCACACAATATCCAACAATCCTCCTTAATGCCACTTCTCCGTTATAGTCAGGTAGGGAAACAATTATTTGAATACAGAAATCAAAGCTACGACTAAATGCTGAAATTAACATAACTTACATCAATGCCACCACCGCCACTACCGATGCCACCACCGATCCCGCCGCCGCCACCTCCACCTCCGCCCATCCTTGATCCAAATTCGTTCCTGTCTCCAAATCCTGCATGATCCCTCTCTCGTAGAATCTCATTCACCATGTCCTTTGCTTGCTAAAAACAAAACATGCAATGCTTTAAAAAGGGTAAATGGGGGCATACGACATTTCGCTAGTCAAAACTATATACAGTATTTACTACAGTGGAGTTAAACAGTACCTGCACTTTGTAGGGGTCTCCAATAATGCGTAGGGGCTTATCTATGTTGGGTGGCTGGGATCCGTCTTGAATAAGAATCATTTTCACTCCAGCCCGCTCCTAAGATTTTGCAGCAGACGAATGTTGCATTAATCACACTGCTAATTTACCAAATGTCAACAAAAACATTTTACGCTGTTTACAGGTTGAAGTGAGCTTTTAAAAATTAGGACCAAACTTCTTCTCCCAAAACATTTTTTATTCATCTTTCCAATATTTGTATCGTGAAGCATTCTGAATCGTGAGTTATATGAAGGTTTCCTGTAGTTCTTACCTGTAGTTGTTTGATGGTCTCTCCTCCTTTACCGATGATGAGGCCGGCCTTGCCTGCAGGGATGATCATCTCCTGCATGGAACCACCACCACCTCCTCCTCCACCACCACCACCACCACCACCTCCTCCTCCACCACTACCTCCTCCTCCTGACTGCCCATTGGTCGTCTCATGACCCCTCGACACAATGTCATCTATGAGGGCCTTTGCTCTCCTGGAGGTAAATGTAAGTGAAAAAACAATTGAGAAACAAGAGAGTATCATGGCATTAAAAAATAGTTTAGTAGCCCATAATATTGTTTGTTTTTTGTCTCTTGGCATTAACGGTGGTATTGAACAGTAGAGAAACCAACAAATAGAGGGGAATGAGATGCGACAGTTCCGCCTCTGGAATTGAATCAACAACATTGCAGCTATAGGGCATGTGCTGTAGCCATGCGGTAACAAAAGGCACTCTGTGTCAAGCTATTCAATATAATTACAGACAATGTGTTGAACGATACTTTGTTGTGATCCATTTGTGCACACTTAAAGTCACGCTGAATGATGGGCATTGCCTAGCATAGCTCCAATACTGGAAGGTGTTCAAAATGAGAAAAATTACAGGCAAGAAGGCAGTCTATGCAGCAATTGTAGCTTAGCATTGGTAACAACATTTGAGGTTGTGCCAGCCCCCGCTGAAACAACAGTAGTAGTGCTTCTTGACCGTGGTTGTTTCATACACAGCAAACAAAAGTCAAAGCCAAACCAAGGTTTACTCATTTAGATCAAGTTTTGTCCAATTGGCATTTTTTCTGCACTGTCTGGCAGCTTTCTCTTGGATGCATGCTTGTGTATGCTATGGCCCTTCACAGCCAGTATTTTGGCAACCTTTGCCAAGGATAATTTTTGAACCACATGGAGGGAAAAATTACTGCCCTAAAGCCAAAACTCTGTAGAAATATCCCAATAGGGCCAATTGTTTCCACTGCATAAAACAAAAAAGAAGATAGGCCATAGACTCCCCGGAACCCAAACTTTGTGTTAGAGTTGAGTTTTAAAATGAGAAATACTTGGGTTTTTTAATTAAAACAAACTTACTGTATGGCATCTGGTGACCCTGTCAGAGAAACACTTCTATCTGGAAGACCGGCACTGTCTATGAATCAAAATAAAAAATATACATCAGTCCAGAAGAAAGTGTGTGTGTGTGTGTGTGGGGGGGGGGAATTATTTACTTCTGGGGTCATGTCTCACCGTGCGCTATCTGGACCTTGCAGCCAGAATCCTGCTGTATTTTGTTAATCTGCTCACCCCCTCGGCCGATTACTGTAGGGAAAACAGGACAGAGATTTAGATTGTAGTTGGAACATTTACAACGCAGGTATCATGTCTATGGTTTAAGAGACATGAGTGCATGTACTTACTGAGCCCGACCATGCCATCAGGCACTCTGAACTCTTCTGTCATTGTGGAGGACCGGACACTGCAGACAATTAAAAAACAAAAATGATTAGTGAAATATAGAGGATTACATACAAGTCAAAGCCACAAGCACTAAAAGTGTTAATGGAAAAGGAAAAGAGAATCCACTCTATACCTTTGTTGGGACAGGGCAGCCAGCTGAGCTCCAATAGCTGTAAGAGAGAAAGTTCGGTGTTAAAAGGAGGTTGTAAAACTGAGGCGAGGGAGTGTTTTAGTAGGATCAATGAGAGATTTAACGTACACAATGCAGAATCAATTTCACCCTGTGATGCTACCTTCTTGGCATCGGGTTCATCTGAAAACAGAAGAAAAAGTGAGTCTACAATGTGGACTAAAAATGCAGACAAAGAGCCTGTTTGAGCTGATGTTTACCTGCTTCTTCCAGGGATCTTTTCTGTGATGTGAATGGATAGTTCTCAGATCCTCCGTTGTTGCTCACTGAAGGAACACCGTCTCCACCAATTTTAGCTGCAATCTAAAAAGACAAATGAAATAAATAGTGGTTATGAAGAAAGACATTCTCATTTAAAGTGGTACAATGCAGATCAATTTACTTGCGAGGAGCACTACACTAATGTTGTAATCTGGACTTGGAGAATACAATTTTAAGATACAAAAATGTTGTCATTGTTGTGGAGTCAGAAAGATCTATGCATTTTATATGCAGGAAAGATCCGAGTGGCATTATGGGAAATGTAGGATCTAAGTCTTTTTGGAGTTTACTGTGGATTAAAAGTCACGATT
Source organism: Eleginops maclovinus (assembly GCF_036324505.1). NCBI lineage: Eukaryota > Metazoa > Chordata > Actinopteri > Perciformes > Eleginopidae > Eleginops > Eleginops maclovinus. Next base: position 18,241,278 of record NC_086353.1, read on the forward strand.
TCCACCAACAGTGCATTCAAAGCAACTTCATTAAACCGGAAACAATTCATTCATTAAATCAAGCTTCACGAATGTTGACCTTACTGTATTTTTGTGTTTTGTATGTTTGTTTATTGCATTAGCACCTACTGCACTCACGATGTTCCTCGAATAATCGAGTATTATTAAACAATAATGCCACCATAATTCGTTGCAGCCATAACCTGTATAACCAAACCTATCAGTAAGGTAAAGTTAGATTCACAGTCTTACCCTTCAACGTGAAATAAATACCCACAAAGCCGTGAAATATCAGTCAATAAATAATCTATTAGCATCCTTTTGTCCATGTAATGCTAGTTATCAATACAATGTGGAAAGCCGGTCAGATTATCCTATTACACGACGATCATAGTGCGATGCCAATGTTGTTAATTTTTCAATTCACCTAAAATGGCGTTTTACACATGGAGGGAGAAAGTTCCTGACCAGCGTACCGTTAACTAACGTTATAGTTAGGACCGGACCGAGCTAACTTAGCCGAAGCAGCTAGTCCATATAACCTAACCCGGGGAGTCCGGTGGGGACAAGACATTTAAATTATAATTAGCTAACGTTATGCATTATATTAAAGCCGTACCTACGTTTCTGTTGCTACCGAGTTTCTCCAACAAACATATCGACTGATTACCCCACCTGGCGAGTGTGTGTAAGACAAATGAATGGCATAGCTACTAGCAAGCTAGCTAGCTCGCTCGCTAGTTACCCAAAGCTAACGTCACGGGTAATTAAGCTAGCTGCCGTTTACCACCAGCTAACTACCGTTAGCTCGCCAGCTGTCTGCTCTTCTAGTCGAGTGCTTTCTTACCTGTCTGGCTCGTTGTACTGCATCAGCAAAAGCGTCGTTTTTCATCCCAGCACCGACTCCGTTAGTCGGCAGACCGCCGTAATCAGACATGCTGCTCACAAGAGGCAAATAGACACAGGGGGCAGGCTGGGTAGCTTCGGCCGGGTCGAGCTGCGCAGAAGCGGGAAGGCTAAACAGGAGCGTAAGGGGGACACCAATGTGCGTACCACGCCGGCAAACTTCCCTGCTTAAAATAGCCAATCAGAGAATCCTTAACCCGCGTCCTTTTCTTCTTCTCCGCCAACATCCAGAAAGATACCGCCACCTCCTGGGGTGTAGGAGCAGCGTTTCTAAGAATATGTTGAGGGGATTGGGCTGTATAAAAGTGTAATAATTATGTACTTAGCATTACTGATGTATTATGTACAAACTATAACACAATGGAATAATATATTAACCGTTGAGGTGGACATAAAGACAGTAGATAAGGGGGCTTAACTACATTATTCAAGTGACTGCATTCTATTTGACCAACAATAACAAAGTATTATTAATATTCTAAGTCATTTTAGCAGATCATTCATTTATTTGGCAAAATACCTATGAATTTACAAACTTGTAAAATAAAGCTTTACCAAAAATATGTGCTCAGTCATATTTGTTAGGAAACGAGATTAGGTCTAAATCAGGTCTGCATGTGAGTTGTGCCATTTGCTATTCCAGTTGCATTTGCAACTATTGTTAAACTGAGTAACTTAGTCAATCCATATTAATGATAGTGAAACAGTGCTAAGGATATGAAATTCCGTGGTGCAGTTGCACAGCAAACAAAGGCCATCAGGCCGAACAAGGTTTAGTCAATCAAAAAGACACAATTTAAACCATGGCACAGTTATGTCATCAGGCTGTTGTGTCTACAGAAAGCTATCACTTCATTTCAGTTCTTCAGATAAAGCTCAGAGGCATTTATTTAACACCAGCAGCACCATGTATGCATTTATTGCCACATTCCATAATAAATAATGAAACATCAGACATGTTTATTGGCATTAAATCTAATTTCTTATGTTTCATGAAACATACAAAGCAAACTCTTTGCCATAGTGTTAAAACTGCACATTGTGCATATACAGTATAGTTTCTGAAAATACTTTGTGGCACTGGACCCCGTTGTGCGTTTCAAACAAAGAAACATTTATAAAACATGAACATTTGCATGAGAGGTTATTACGAATCCTCTGCTTCTTGATATGGCTTTTGGAAGCTCCACTCCAGTAGAAGAGATGTCCTGTCTTGTGCTTTTTTTCAGTAGTAATTGTTCCGGAAAAGAGAAGATCGACTTTTTCAGTTGTAATTGAAGACTTTTGTTCTGTCATTTTTGTTGTTGTTGTACACCTCATCTGTAGTATTTGTAAAATTTGTTTAAGACATTTCAATCCAAGTCCGGACTCTTGAACTCCACCAATGAGCAGCGACTTCAGGTTCCCCTCACTTCGAGAACAGGAAGTTGAATCAGTCCTCCAATCAATCCAGTATCTTCTCTATCTACTACCTAAGAGAGAGAAAAATAATGCTGTAGGAATGTAACATGACTTCCAAATTTGGTACCGGTTTGTTCTCAGGCAAGTTAATGCAAGTCTTCATCTGTCAATGCAGTGGCATGAGTTGATTAGCATTCACACAACTGCTGGCATGCACTGCAATGCAATATATCACACGTGAAACTCGTCACAGCAGCTGCCAGTTCTGGGGTGGTCCAATCTGTTGTTTTTCTCTTTTCCTTTAATGGTTTATTTTTCATCCTATCATCATAGGTCATAGGAGCATGAATCCATCCAAAGTCGAGGCCGATTTCCTCATGCATAGTCGACAGATCTGTACGTGCTTTTGATGAGAGTCAACCCAAACCATCTAAAACCTTTCCTACCCCTTCACTCCCACCCCCCTCCTACCCTCAATGTCCACTCCGAGCATTATCCTTGTGTATTCGTAGACGACGTAGGACACGGTGACAGCAGGGATGACTTTCAGGAGGTTGGGGGAAATTCCACGATAAAGTCCTGCCACACCCTCCTGGGTCACGATGTTTTGTAGCAAGGCCACCATGGAGGGTTTATCGGCTCCCTTCAATGAAGCTGAGAGGAGAAGAAAGGTGAGCTCCACCATCACATTTGGTTCTCTCACAACTTTTTTAGCTCAATAAAGTACAATACGAATAGTATTGCATTTCATGTTTCGTGAAAATACAGCACAAGTCTGGAATTACATAACTGTTTTTCTTTCCCAAAGCGCATGATGTACTGAGAAAAAAATGTAAGTTTAATTTAAGATACACATGCTTTATTAATTTAGCTAAATAATAACAAGGACCTCAATTTATCGTTTTACAGTGTTGGGATTTGCCATTTAACATGTTAGTCAATAAATACAGATGAATAAAAGTGTCACATTTATGGGTCATTGAGTGGTTCTATCAGTGAAAAACATTAAAAAAAAAGGCCTTTGCGGTTAATAGAACAAAGCCCAATCGCACACTTAATAATACAATTAAAGAACAAAATAAGAGTCCAAGTAAAACAAAGGCCTGATAAGAGTTGCTTGGCAAAATGAAGCCTTGGACAGTGTTGGAGCTGTAACTCATGCTTTTATCAGCGCTCTCACTACCATCATATTAGGGAAAATCTTTCTAATTTATTCCTCCAGCAGCATCCAAAGGACTTTGAGAATCTATGACATTTAAGGTCCTGGAGTTTCACTGTGGCCCAATAAAGTTACTTAGAAATAACTATCTGTATCTATTAGTGTGACCACAGTAATCCTGACCTTGTGCCTGCATTCGAGTGCGGATCAATGCCAGAGGGTAACTTGCTAGCTGTCCACAGGTACTTGAAACAGCACCGCAACCAACCAGCACCGTGACCCCTGGGTCAGCTAAACCTTGGTTCCTGTTCAGCCAGGCAAACTTCAGAGTCTGTGGAGTAGAGGGAGTGAGAAGAAGATACACAGCAATGACATGCACCGCAACAGCTTTCTTCTCTTAGTGGCATTCTGACCTCATAGACAGCCAGGTCGATGCCGGCATAAGGGACGATACTCAGCAGGTTGGGTACATAGCCCTTGTACAAAGCTGCTAGACCTTCTCTGTGTAGGATCTGTTTGGCACAGTCCATGATTCCTGAGTATTGGCCTGTCTTTCCTATTGTGAGACGGGTCTTCAGCACCTGTTTGTAAAAGAGAAGAGATGGAAAGGATATGGCAAGAAAGAGGAATGTTTTTTCACTTGTCATGCATTTTCTTGACACTATGAAAGTTGTTTTAATGTGGTTATTACCCTGATATTACCTCCATTGGGTAGATGGCTGTCTGAGCTGTAGCTCCGGCCAAAGAACCAGCAACAAACCTCTCATGAATCCTCAGACTTCTTGATTCATTTCTGCTACGGATCATTTTCTTGATCTACGAGTTATGGAGGGAAAGATAGATAAAGTAAGGCTAATTTCAGAGAGCTTTATCATAGACAAATTGCAAACAATTTAAAATTGATCAACTGTCACTGTCAAAGCATGGTGGATAGTAACAGATAGGAGTAGGAGTAAGAGAAAGAAATGAAGATAGAGATTAAGGATGAATAAATGTTTAAAAGTGCAAAAACAAATACCAAACATAAGGGAAGGTCTCTCTACCTGTTCATAAGCTGTGAACTTGATAGCAGTTTCTGGAGCAATTTTAAGCACGTTGATTCCATTGCCCCTCCACAGTGAGCGTAGTCCTCCTTCTTTGATCATATACTGAAAACTGTTCAGCACATTCCCTTTAAATTCAATGAAACCATTCACCTGGGAGAGCAGTCAGAGAACAACACATGAGCATGAATGGTCCTGTGGTTCAGACTGATCCAAGAGATGAGATCATAACCGTCTGACTGACCTGTCGGAAGACTTTGAGGCGGTCTAAGGGGGCTGTCCCAGTCCGAGATACACATCCAGCAATGCCTCCGGCCATCAGCTGCCGCCACACATAGCCAGACTTCTTCTCCTCTTCAGTGAATTCATCAGGAACTGTAAGCTGCTCACCTATATCCAACATCTACTGAACCCGTGGTGAATGGAAAGAGGATCAGAAATTATGATAATAAAGGGGCGAAAGTAAAATAGAAATAGTTCACAAAAAAGGCAATATGTGTCTGTCAGTCGGAGGCGGAACAATTTACTTGGAGGGCCATTTTCCTGGTTTCCTTTGTTGAACTGTATGTTATCAATGTTCTTATATACTGTGTATGTGACCTCACCATTGAACGTTTCCAGTAGCGCGCTACGTCCTCCATGTTGGTGAGAGGCTTAAACAGGAAGAAGTCCCGCCACTCATTCCAGTCAATGGTCATGGTACCATCTCTGTCCATTCTGAGTGACAAACATAGGAAGAAATAATGAAAATAATTAGGATCATTCAATTACCAAATGTGTTACAGAGGATGGATTAATAATTCAGAAATGACAATGAGGAAGCCTTTAATGTATGAGAAGACATGTTGGTTAACCACAGTAACCTATCAGAGGAACTGAAAATACAAAACTAAAAATATTATTAAGAAATTAAAGCAGTACATGCTGTGCCTACTGGGATTAAACAGTACATTTTGTTCTAAAAATGCGGTTTAGTAATCAGCCCTTCCAATTCAAGATGCAGGAAGTTGTGGAAACTCTAGTCTTCACAAGAGAGAGCAATACAACGTCTGTAATTGTGCAATTTTTTCAAAGAACATGGGGAGAAGCGACCAGTTTTAGGAGGAAGTGGCTTTGTTGTGTTCAGTTTTAAAGACAAAGAAGCTAAAGCAGTCCATTAAATTACAACACTTACTGTCAGTGGAGCCCATACCAAGGTAAGAAATGTTTAAGACAGCACAGAAGGAAAAAACTAGGCTGATGCACACACCTGTTTCTTTGTTGGGAGTTGTTACTATTGCCATGTTTGTGGATGTTCTTACTTTAGATCCTAATGTGATGTTATATGAGATATGAATGACTGTGAGCAGACCTTTGCAGAATCCTGGAGGCATCTTTGAGGCTGACTTCCACGCCAACGGTACGCAGAGAGTGCTGGATCTCTGCTGCATCAATCTGTCCTGTAAGTACCCAACAGTCACACCCAGTTGAAGGACGAAAGATGATAGCATTGAAAAAATATATTTTGTTATTGTGTTATTAATTCTTGTTCTAAGTGGTGGCTGCTACACACCGTCATTGTTTTTGTCCAGATTCCTGAACATGAGTTTGAGTTCTTTTTCATGGACTCGGAGATACTGCGTGAACTCTTCAAAGTCCAATACTCCATCCTGGTTGGTGTCCCCGGCTTTTACAATCTGAAAACACAGATAGCCAGGTCAATGAAAAACAACATTTCTGAGCATTTAGCAGATATTTGGTCAGGTGCCATCAAAGATACAGTTTGCCTGAAGGAACTGGTCAGAGAACGGCCAATTATTTTTTACTGGAATACAAAATATATAATTAAGCCCACCCACACCTCGATCATCAGTATCAAGCTGTTGGATTTTTGTAAATGTGGTCTATAACACATGCTTCACAACAGAGGTGACCCAGACAGCTGCAAAACACCAAGAGATCACGGTTGGACTCAACACATTAAAACGTTTAGATACTTCAAGGTATTTTAAATGAATATCAAATTATTATTATTATTATTATTATTATTATTTAGGTGGTCCCAGTCAAATATAACTTATTATCTGACGTAGTCTAAATGAGTGGTTTCCTAAATGTAAAAAGTAAAAGACCCCTTAAAGTAAAGCTTTGAATTGAGACCCCTCATTACCAGTTGCATACGTTTACTGGTTGTAGATGTCACAGTCTGCTCCCTCACTCACCTATTTTTTTGCATTAGTATTTCTCAGTCACCTGGTAGCAACACCCTGTTTCTCTCTCACTCTGTGTTGCACCCATCAGCTCCATTAGTATATAGGCCCCCTTCACGATCACCTCAGTGCCAGATCATACATCGCAACATGCAAGTCTTTCCCGCATTACCTCCCAGATTGCCCTCCTTGATTCGATCTCGCCTGCAGCTGACCAGTCTGCTCTGCCCGTTTCCCGACCCTGCCTGTACCTGCGTCTCCCATCTCGCCTACTCCTGGAACCCTCGTCTGTCCCCGACCTGCCCTTTGCCTACTGTCTGCCGGTTTGTCTTGTACCAGAACTGTATATTTAAAACTAATAATAATAAAGCTGGTTACCGACTTTCCCTGGTCTCCCATGAATTACACCTTGGTTCTCAACTCGTTCCTGACGGTAGACAATTCAACCAGAAGGGGAACATTTTACCCTGTTGTATTAGTAATCATTTGCAAGTTTAGAGGAACTTTATGTATCAGTTTCAACCAAAATAAATGTCGGTTACAACTGAAAATTGCAAATAAGAATGTAGACAACACCAATACAAAATAGTCAAGAAGAAAAGCTGGACAATGATCTATATGTGAAAAGAGATCAAGTGTAGGACCAAGGGAAAGGTCGTCATTCTCATCTTACCAAGTCCTGCTTCTTGTACCAAAATAGAAAAAACATGCTGCCCTTTAGACGTGGACACACACACACCGACACACACCGACACACACACACCGACACCGACACCGACACCGACACACACACACACACACACACACACACACACACACACACACACACACACCTAAACCAACCTGAAACCTTAACTTTAAAATGTACTTTGTGTCCAGAAAATGTAAACATGTTGATGTCCCAAAAGTGTAATATGCTGTACATTCACATACACACAAATGCAACATGATGTCAGGGAAAGATGTATAAATGGCAAGCCAATATTAAGAGTATTTTACTTGTACTCTCTATGCTTTTCGATTGTCATTTAATGAGCTCTCATTCTTTACTCGTCACGAACTGTATGGAAAGATCCTCATTGTGAATATGTGAAGGTTTGACTTCTAGTTTCACATAGAAACAGACACCAGTCTGGTGGGTAAAGTCCTGGGTTGGTTTGAACCAGCCATCCAACCCATTCCCACATTAGTCAAGACCTTTTACTTATAGTTATTAACACCTGTTTCCATAGCATCGCGGCTGTGTGATAGACATCATGCAATTAAAAAAATGGGAATTATTACAGTCTTATTTTTGGCCCACACACTTTCCGCCAAAACAAACTGTATGAGAATGACAGTAGAAAGACAGACAGACAGACAGACAAAACTTGTGTATTCAAAATAAAGTCATGTTGTTGGTATCCTTGGCTTCTGCTGTTGCACAAACAGAACTGGCAGATCAGAAGAATAAAGAAGGTTATACATAATGGGCCTTCACTAGATGAAGGCCCATTACATACACTGACAAAAACAAACACGGACACATGTGCAACAGGTAAATTAAGGGTTGATTTAACGATGACCCTATCACTAGTAGCAACAAATGATTGCAAAAGAGTGTGTCTGATTGTGTGTGATGCAGGTGTCATACCCTCTCCACGGAGCGTTTGGAAAGCCCTCTGCCTGCCAGTCCTGTCCGTAGTTCGAGGATGTCGATGTGTCCATCTTTGTTGATGTCAAGCTCATCAAACAGCTCAGCCCAGATCTTCTCCCTGTCCTGGTCCGGATCAGGGGGGTTGCTGTCCTGGCATTGCGCCCAAGGGAACCAAGTCCATTGGGGTCTCATAACTGGTGCCAGGCAGAATCTGCTGATGGGATACAGGGGCATCAATTTGCACACCCACAATGGACAGTTTTACTACAATGCATGCACAGAACCAGAGATCTTCTTCCTTATCAAAACCTTGCACCTACATTTACCACAATGCAACTGGACTGCTGACAGTTTAGTTGTAGGTTGGGAGAGTTATACGCCAATGTTACACTACTGTTGGATAATGTAGACTCAAGAGAGCCTCAAGCCCTAAGAGGACATTAGGTAAATCCCAGGGGAGGAATCGGTTGAATGCATTTTATTAAAACATGCCTCTGAAGAATTTTTTTTTTTTTTCTCTCTTGAAAGATAATTAGACATTCTTTGGACGACAATTATTTAACTACACCCAAAAAAAAGTCCTTGCTTGTATGGAACACAACTATAAATGTATGCACCATGAGCAATCACAAACAGGCATAACCTTTTTTAAGGGATCATAAATACAGGTATGAAACCACTGATTTACATGCATTAAATGTGGCTATGTTTTACTGGATAAACCTTTATTTAAGACATGATGCTATTTTGCAGCCAGTATTTTTTTTTAGTAAAACATTTTTTAACTCAACATTTTTGAGGATCCAAGGAATATATTGATTTGCCAAACACAAGTATCAGGTATTATTTAGTCAATGTATCGATCCTTGCGTAGATTGACGCAGCTCGATCCATATTCCTACAGTAGCAAAGAGCGATTTAGCTTCCCTGTCCAATCATGACGGCGTTAAACTTGTGTCTCACGCTGTTATGTTCGCTGTTATGGTCTTAATCCAAACCCTTAGAGACCATTTTGTCACTCACTCACTGTTTATCTCCAAACCGAGCCGTGGCCCATGGTAGTGTGCAGGAGAACCAGCGAGTCCGGGGATCAGTCCACTGTCCTCAAACCGGGATTAATGAGACGGTAAACGAGCAGAGCCTTCAGTATTCAGCAGGTCCCAAGGTTGTTCTGTGTTCTCCACTTCTGACCGCTCCGTGGAGTAGATTTCACTTCGACTGTTGTTAAGAAAGCAGGAAGCGAGAGACACGCAGCCTCCTCCACGCAGCTACAGCCCGCTGATGGCCTTGTGTAAGCTCCCTGTGTGTGGAGGAAAAAGGAGTGTTAACAGGCTGCTGCTGGGACACTGGGCGGCCAACAGACACTGTACGAATGCAGTATACAGACTATGGCTGGCGACTGACAGTGTCTTATAAATATTAGCCAAATATTATCTTAATTATTGATACTATTATCGGCTAAATTATTGCTGATTCGTCCCTGACATCAGTCTGAAGAAGCCACTACAACGGCTGTAGGATTAAATAAATACTGAGGTCACAAGTCAACAGTGCAAAAATGATGAACAATTCAGTCTACAGACATATTATTTTCAACAACTTAGAACATACATAGGCTAAAATATACCTTCTAGAAAAAAAAAGACAAAAGCAAATTAAGAAGTATGTGAAAACATGTCAAATGCAACATCTCTGCCATTTGCAGTCTGTAACTGTTGTTGTTTGTGTGGTTGACACTGTGTAATATTTGTAAATTGGTAGGACAAAATGTTAAAAAAAAACACCTCTAAATATAAATCTACAAAACTACTGCAAACTACCTCAGTGATAAAGGTATGGTTAAATATATAACAATAATAATGATAATCTGACAGTGTCCATCAGAACTGAACAATATATTATTTGCACAATTTACAGCATATCCGTTGTCTTGAATTACATAAGGTTATACAAGTGTACCTAATGAAGTGGCCGATTAATTTCAATATGCAAACAAACAGCACATGTACAGTGGGGCAAAAAAGTATTTAGTCAGCCACCAATTGTACATCATTCTGTACAGTGAAGGTCAAAGTGAAGGACCTTTAAGTATAACACAATTCAGGGTGGAGGAAATGTTCCTGGCAATAAACTTGATTCTGATTCTGAATATACTACAATATAAAATAAACTACTAAACTGACATTATTCAGCTACTTATAGAGAGTTGAACACATTTGACATTATTATTGGCTTAATTTGACAGTTTCATGACACTACATCATTTGCACGGGAGATCCACATTGACTGAGAGCTATGCAGTTTCCAAAATACAAAGTACAGTTCATAACAAATGAGAAACAGGAGGTGCTATTTGTATTGCACAGGGGCTTTAATGGCCTTTTAGGTGTCTGTCTTATTTTGTCCATAGCCTCATCCATCAACATTTAACACTCTCAACATCTCCATGCTGCAGTACCTCTCCAGAGATGAGTGATGTGAACAGTCCACCTGCTGTGGCGGACTCTAAAGAAAGTAATTGATGCCTGACCACACACAAACATTAACTGGAAGTCACCCTGCTTTAATAATGCTATTCTATGTGCTGTTTTGCTTTCCGTCTCCTGTTGACAGCCCTATGTGGACTGTAAGCACGTACACCACCTCTCTCATTCAACTCCTTTCCTACAGCTGTTGTTCCTAAGAGGATCAGACATATCAGATAGCAAACAGGTAGGCTATATAAGAGCAGCACCCTGAAGCTCAGGAGGCTGAGTGTTTGAAAAACTCAGAAGAAATTGACTCCTGTAATTAAATAAAGCTTGTTCTCTTAATTTTACCTTTCTACGTTTTATCAAAGACACCTCAATGTGTAAGGGACTTTCCTCCCTGCCCTCCTCATGCTTGGAGAGGTGAGTATGCAGCTCATGTTTTTCTATTGGAATCACTTGCCCTGATTGCAGTTTTTTTTTTTAATAATGAACGATGATGTGTCTGTTTTCAGGGCCAAAGACTTGCGGGTGAAGTTAAGCCATCTGACTGAGCCGCACCACAAGCAAAAGTAAACCTCCTGAAATCCTTTTTTGTTTTGTAGCTGAGTAGTAGTAGTAAATCTAGTAATCCACCAGATATCACTGTGAAGCTGAATTTTGACTTTTCCATCTCTCTTCTCAGGGGTCACGATGGGAAAGTTCCCCTGGACCTGGAGACTCTGCTGAAAAACCGAAGTAAGAATGTTTTTTTTCCTTCATTCCCCCCTCACCCAAACTCAGTTTAATGTTCCAACAACATATTCAATAGGTGGGGTGGGGTATATTTACTGATATTTTCTGTCAGAACAAAGTGTAATAATTTCTCACATTTTCGTTAACCACAGACATATGTCATATATCTAATAAAAAGTGTATTTGATGACCAGAAGCTCTGGTGGCTTATGTTAGCAAACAGTAAGACACTATAACTGATGTTGCTTGACTAGTTATGCAACCTTATGACTCTTCACTATTCTACACACTTTATTTTCTTGCAATCTGGCTTCTGTTGCTGTTTTAATACTTAATACAAATGTGAAAAGCTTTTAGAAGTGGTTCATGGACCATAGAGCTCTAACACAGTGTTAAGCAAGCACAAACATTATCTTCCATGAAATTTTGGTCTTTATGTGGCCTGAGTTTTTCTGGCATCATGTTTCCCCCCCCCCCCCCGCTCTGGTTTGTTCTTCTCCCTTTCAACCAGGTGCTCTGCAGGCGTTTCGTGGGTTCCTGCGTTCAGAGTTTAGTGAGGAGAACCTGGAGTTCTGGCTGGCCTGTCAGGAGTACAGAATTTCACCTTCTAACATGCAGAAGATAAAGTCCAGCAGCATCTACAACCAGTTTATCAACCCTGACGCTCCACAGGAGGTTTGTGGAGTGGAGAGTGATAAGTGCAGTCAGGATAAAGAGGAGACTATAATTAACGAGCTTCTTCTTATCTGTTTTCCTCTTAGGTAAACTTGGATGCTGAGACCCGGGACGCTCTGCTTGGGGTGACAGACTCTCCTTGTGCCGACACATTCGACGAGGCACAGCAGAGAATCTACAATCTGATGGCCAAAGACTCCTTTCCCAGGTTCCTGCGTTCCAATCACTGCATGGATGCCATTAAAGCTTTCTAGACTTACACCGTACTTACTACAGATCTGCTTTAGAAACAGTGCTGGTCAATCTGTATTGCCTAATTCGGTTTCACCAACCCTTTTAACAACTATCTTGTTATGTGATTGTTTTTCATATGGTAGTGCTGTCCTTGTGCACTGAATGCATAATGCATTCTGTTAGTAGTCATAGTTCAAAAGAAAAACCTTAACTAAAAGCTTACATATAGATGTCTGAGCTAGAGAGACATCCATAATGGATTTAAATAAAAATCCTCATAAAAGACTCACTTTGTGATACTTAATGAATGAAATGAATTAGTGTGTTAATATTCATATTGTATTCAAGCTGTATTTCCTAAAGAAGCTTACCAAATGTGTTTTGGCACGGGCTGCTTGAGAGCGAATGCTGACATGGAAACTTTTCAAACAGCGTCCAGTCTTATCACTGTTTAGTTGTCACACTGCTGGTCTGTTGATACATTGGTGTCCTTGAGAAAACCTCATGCCCATTCCTTAGGTGTTGGTGTTTATTCAAGACAACCCAAAGCCAAACAATGGTGAATCACCATGTTAACCTACAGTACAGTGCTCAGGGTCAGGTCTATAATACAAGACTCCAAACATGTACTGTACCTCAAAGAGACTCTACCAATTTCAACTCTGGTTAAGAGGCAAGGCTACATTAGCTGCTACCAGCATAACCTGACCTAATTGATGACATTGTAGTTGCATTTGGGGAACTGCAAGTGCCAGGTTCAGGTGGCTATGTAAAACATTGTTACTTAATGGTACATTGTAAACATTTGTGTGCCGTTTTTGTCACTGACATCCAAAAAATAGGCTAGCTGTGGAAGCGCATGGCTCTACAGGTTAGCAGTTAAGTAAGAGCTTTGAGCTCGAATCCTACATTTCACTGAGCCTTGATCTAGCTAAAATGTGTTGCTCTAAAAAGAATAAAAATACCTTCAGAAATGATAAGTAATGGCTGGAAGTTACAAAGTGTGGTGAACATAACTCAAAGGATTCATATCAGTGACTGATGGTTTTACTCTTATTATTCATTGTTTTCTGTACAATCATACAAAGAATTTTACAAAAACAGATGCAGGGTGGTAAAGCACAAACATCATAAAATCATTGTTTCTTGCATCGTTTCCATCCATCACCATCTCTGAGTCAAGAAAGTCCTGTGGTGCCCCCTAGTGAGGGTTTATGTAATGCTCAGTGCCTAGTCCTGCATATCACATTCAGAATCTCAATTTCTACATTTCTTTGTAAACTGAAATAAGAATTAACATCTGTACAAGAGGGTCTCTTTATATTTCTGTATAACTGAAGTAGTCTATAAATATTTAGGAATAATAAAACAGCAAGACAGCTGGCGTGCATCTTAAATCTGAGTCATGGGATCAATGTAGTTAAATGACCCCATGATTAAGTCTTTAAGTTTAGCACGCTCAGCCTCAGGGTTTTGTATCAGGTCCTATTTGGAGCTGGTTTCTGGACGGGGTGCTCCAGGGATGCCTTTGTGTTCAGGCCGTTCAGCTCCTTTTACCACACTCAGTGGCTTGTGGAGGGATGTGCTTGCCTTATGGGTCACTTCCTGCTCAATCTTGTTCCTGATGGCAACCTCTAGACCCTTTAGGAAGCAGCAGAGGAGGTCATGTTAGACAAGTAATCAGTCAAGGTCTTTTAAGTAATCAATTCAGGATGTAAGAGATCTTGGCGGAGTAACGTTTTGTTAGAAATCTCCTCACCTTCTTCAGCTTCTGTTGCTCAACCACGTGAGCCTTCTTTGGTGCAATGAGCCTCCCTTAAAGAAAGCAATAACACCACTGTCATATTCCCAAATTATGTTGTCGACCGTTCATCAAATTAGATAGTAAATACACACTTTAAAATTGTAACTGTCTAACATGAGATTGCCCTGAAATGCCAATTGTCATTTAAGAGGCTTCAGTTTTTATAGTTTGTTATTTTTGTTGTTTCATTTTATGGTATCTTTATTTTATAGTTTGTCTACCTTCACTAACATACAGATTCATATAAAGCATGTTTCAGTATAAAGCAATACGATTTAACAGCTGCACCTCAAACTGAACATCATTACGTTCATGAAAGTAGGATTTACCATATTAAGTATTTATAGTATTAGCCTTTAAGCTAGGTATACAAAAACATCCAACTGACTGTATATTAACCATAGACTGTATATGAATAACTGGAATATCTCAATGTATTTCCTTGTGTGAATATCTAAAGAAAAGCTTATATGTAACCCTTACAGATTAATACTAAACAGTGGCTCATTATTATTCATTTTCTCACTTAAACCACTATAATACATAAAGTTAAAACAGCAACACGGGCTAATAACGTGTATTGAGTGGTTTTCCTTAAATATATGCAACACATCGTAGTATAAATTGCTGTGGTTTAAATCAAAGTAAAGCTAAGCCACGTTATTCAACTCATTAATTACCTGCGTCACAAAGTATAAGCCTCCACAGGTTTTTATTTAGTCAGTGTCTAAGTTTAATAATGAATACATTTCAGAGGAAGGAGCACAACCAATATTAATCAATGTCTTCATATTAGTTCTGCTTGATAAATATTCCAACACGCTTCACTTTAAATAAAACGTGTTTAGCTGTTACCACGCATTTCACGTGTTGACGCTTTCTGACTCTGACCTTTGCGTGCATTTTTTCTGACTCGTTCGATTACAAGTAATAGTTTAAATACATACCTCCCTTCCTCTGGATTTTTGGCTTGTTTGAATGGGGTTTCTTAGAGGCTCCTGGCCGCTGAGCTTTAAATTTCTTTGAACCTTGAGCCATTTTGCTAACCGGAGGTTCCCAAGAAACTGCTCTTCTTCAACGTTGTCACAAAGACTGGTGTACTTCCTGTTCGGTTACTTTGCCGCCCCCTAAAGGACGCTCAGTGTATATTACACAGAGAAGGACAAAAGCCACCCAATAATTTCACTGTGGATTTATTCTTTTTACTGTATTGATGTGAAAGAGAAATCTCTTAATTAATGACTGCACTTTACAGCATTATATTCATATACATATATATTTAAAAAAAATCCAGTTTTCCATTTCCACATGTTACAAAATAAAACCAGATCAAGTGATTATCAATAACAACAATAACATACTTGCACTTAAAGAGGCCATCTGAACAACACTCCTTCCATGGTGACTGCAGGCCATACTAATTATTGAGAATAATACACAAACACCTGCTTTGCTTAGTGATATCATGTGGAAAATACATGGCAAGCAGCACTGAATTTTGGCACCTGATTATTAGGCGCATGTTGGGAGGTTGTTGGAACATCTTTTTTATAACACAGTACCATATTGCTGCTGCTTCAAAAGCATGGTGTAAAAAACATGGCGTGATGCAGAAACATTTCAGTGGAAACCCAACATAACACACTGGCCTGAATGCAGGCTACTTTGGCAAACAAAAAGCACCGCCACAAATTACTTGTCACTTCGGGTTCACGGTACAAACATTACTGAGATGTGGATAGTTTAGTCCAGATTTATTTTCTTTCTTAAATCTGTCAATCAGCTCTGCTGCAGCCAGGCACACTGAGTGCTGTGTGTTCATGCATTCAGTGTTTGAGTCCGTGTAGGTAGGCGGAGAGGTAGTGTGTATGGTTGAGGAGGCCTCCCCAGTGTGGTGTACTAATGGCCTAGTCACTAGGAATCACAATGTCATGAAACAAATAAACAAATCACAGCATAACAGTTATAATCGTGATGTACAGACAAACAAAAATTGAATTCCTCTTAAAGATTCAAAAACTAAATAATACGTAGCGGGTCTGACCGCCATGAATTTGCTACATATGTCTGGAACATTGTCTAAAGTTGCCCCCAAACATGTGACGTCTTGAACTGTACAAAACAAAAAGGAAAGAAAAGTGTCTTTTACACTCATGTGTGAACTAACAGCATATTTGTGAGTTGAGGTTTAATGGGTGAAAGGAGGATAAACGAAGAGTAGGAAGATAAAGGAAGAAGTGAGCTTATATTACAGCAATGATACTATGGATTCTGCTATGACTATTCTTGACATTACGCTCTTTTTTAATGGCTTTTCTCTGGGTGAATCAGTTGTTCTTCAGAGTGCGAAAGGTTGTGTATGTCATGTTAAAATGAATGAAATGGATTAAAAAAGTCCACAAGGGACGTGTGTAAGGTTAGAAACCAGGGTGAAGGAAGGGCTGCTGTCTTTCCGGTCATGATTACAGCTCCCGTCATTGAGCTACTGTATATTGGTGCTGCACCTGTAAGGCAGTGAACAGTGTGGGCCCCCCCCCCCCGAAAACCGGCCCTGTGACATTCAGTGCAGCGAGCGGGTGTGTCCAAAACAATCGAGTTATCTGGGACATTTCTATCGAGCTTCATAATCAATACCAGTTTACTGGATAATACTAGATTACAGTCAGGCTTTAATCTGGCTTCTGCAAAGATACCATAGTCAATAATGGTGCATTATAAAAAAGGTAGGGCAGCAAATTAATGATTAATATCAAACCAAAAAAAGCCTTGTTTTAAAAATAACTGAAGTGATAATTTTATCAAAATAGTTACAGATTAGTTTTTAATAGACTAATTGTTTTTAGTGCTAGACAAATAATTTCCCCCTTTGTTTAGTCTGCAAATGAAAGTTGAATGCTAACATTGCTGCCCGACAATCTTCTTTTTTTGTTGTTGCCATCTTCAGGGTCCTGTCTAACTGTACTCAGTCGCCCATGGCCCTGATCTCATGGAGTAGTCAGATGGGAGTCAGTCTGAGGAGGAATAATCCAAACAGTTGAAACACATTCTGAGTTCATGTTACTGTATGTCCTGAATGACAGAAGTTCATCTGAGTTGAACATTACATTCTGATTGTTGATGCCGTCACTCTTTGTGTCGCAGAGCTCACCGAGGACAGACACTCAGTGAGAATAATCTAAAAGGAATAGTTCACCTCAAAATAAAGCTATTGTTGTTTCTCTAAATACTTTTAATATATCTACACAATTATATCAAGACTAGAGATGTGAAGGTGTTAACACAAGGTTTTCAAATAAGCACCTTATGAAGTTGTTCAGGCTTGTTGGAAAACAGATGCTTATTCACTATCAAACAACACAGTCATTCGTTTGCGTCATGTGTGTGTCCAACTGACCAACGTAAGCCCAATTACATTGACTCTCAATTCAGCTCTCTTTTGGTCTCCACCAACTAGGGGAAACTAGTAATGATGTTTGTCGTTAACAGGTACCATAGAGCAGGTTTTCCAAGCGGTAACAGTCAATCAAAATTGTAAAGTCGCAGGCTTTAAAACCAAAACAATAAGCTTAAGAGATTCTCTGTTGGCCAGTCTCATTACATTAAGTAATTTCTGTTCAGCTCTAGTTGAACACACAATTCAGTGGCAATAAATAGAGATATTGAGTTATAATTTGATTACTTTTTACATTTTCCAGGGCTATAAAACAATCACCTGTTGTTTAAAGATAATTTGAGATAAGCCTGAAGCTACATATGTATGACAGAGGACCCAACTTTTGTTTTGGGGTGAACTATTCCTTTGATGGTGATGCCTGTACCGCAGAAATACAACAGCATAACACACCTCTGAGATCTCAGCAAAAGCTGTTATGGCAAAAAATGACACAATTTCCCTTTTTTTTTGTTGATTTTCCATTCGTACAGAGCGTCCTGTGCAGTATGGTGAATATGTGTATGGTGCTGAAGTAAGTATGGTTACATATATATAAGTACATTATGAGAATACAAGTGTGGTATGATACAATACAACTGGGAATAGCGATATATGATCAAGGAGTGAGGTATAACACAGCCATGTATCGTCATAGGCTTCAGCTGACTTACGAGGACCAATCAAGAGTTTCCAAATTTGGCAGCAGGGGGTAAAAAGTGAAATACGATCACTAAAACTCTGGCTGTGAACATTTATGAGCCCTAAATTTGGTTATTCGTCTAAAAAAGGTTTCTACGTGAAACAAAATAAAGCAAATGTTAATATAACATTTTAGATGTCAAATTTAAATTCAAATAACCACACATTTGGTTAAAATAGCAGTACCTTTTAGTAGCAGGGGTTAGTTTTCTACATATGTACACACACTAACTGCAAGATTATGTATATTTACAAAGTGGGTAGCAGCATTTTAAAAAACATGGCTAAGAAAAAACACTACTTTAATATGAATACGCATTTTTAAATTTTTTTTTGCCATTTTTTTGCAATTAAAGAAGCCCTGAAAAATGTGCTTCTTTGCCAAATACAATATTCAGGATTGAGTCCAGCTGAGCACTAAAGAGAAGGAGGCGGCGGGAGAGAATGAAAGATGGGATGGAAAACTTGGGAAAGGGTGAAATGGAAGGACCACAGAAAAAAAAGAGGGACGTAAAAGAAAAGGGGAGACTGCACACGTGTCTGCCTGACTCCCTGCGGTGAGTGTGTGTGAGTGAGAGACTGAAGAACACCGTCTTCTTGTGTGTGCACCACCGACATGTACCAGTGACAGTGCAATGACCAACAGAAAATGAATCCACAACCATGACTGTGTGTGTGTTCTGTGATGAAATGAGAGTGTCTTTGAGTGTGTGAACGTTAAGGTGCAGTGGTGCACACGGACCAGCAGCGGCTCTAGAGGGCGGTGAGGCGGCCGGTGAGTGCCGCCTGCAGCTCAGAGGGGAGGAAGACCCCCAGCTCTGTGATGATGCCTCCCGTGATGAGCTGGTGAGGGGTCACGTCGAATGCCGGGTTCCACACCTCGATACCTGCAGGAAACAGTCAGGAAGGATAAACATGGTTAAGGATTCATACGGTTAAAGTTTGGTTTCTTTTATAGTTGTACCTATATGAGACGAACCCAACACTGCCATTTATTTCCAACTATTTCCATTTAATTTGAGATGTTTTTACACTATTTAAGGTTTTCACACATAGCATTTCCATGGTTGCTTTCCTTGGCGTCTCGCTTATATCCCAATTCATTGTCTATAGTGTGGATCAACACTTTAGTTTTGAATTTGGAAAAGTTTTCATATTTTCTAATTTATTTTGAGTAGATCATATTATTGACAGGGCATGGGCATCCTCTATAGTAGATGTTATTTCCCTTCGAGTGTACAAGTAACACTCAAAACATTACTTTTAGCTAATGATATATAAATGTGTAAATGTAAATAGTTTATAGTTAACACTTTGAATAGTTTTCAGTTTGTTTAGGATAACAATTTTAAAAAATGGTGTATTTTTTAAGCCGTTTCCTCAGTTAATTACACTTTTGTATTGTGACTAGATCATTTGTTCTGTGGCAGCCAGAAACTTAAAATCTAACAATCCAGGCACTATTATATATAGTTTAATTTATAAAAACTCTCAGCAATTCCCTAAAACAGCTGGTAATACAATTGTCTGGAACCATAATCCACCCCAGAAGAATCCACATGTGGTCCTCAGGCAGTATTTACAGCAGCAGGAGGGTGTTAGTGGGACTGATGGTTAATAACCTACAGTGCCTGTTTAAGGTAATGAATAAATAAGGGATCAAGTGCAACTGTGTGTCTCATTAATTAGTCGTTTTTTGGAAAAGTCCAACAATGAAATCGAAATTGGCTACTTGTTAATATAATCAGTTCATCACTGTTGCTTTGAATGCAAAGTAAGGTTCTGAAAATAAAAAGAAAGAGCTGTATGCATTTATTTTAAAATGCAAATTGATAAAAAGGACCAGACAGTAATAAGAAGAAAGTTAGAGAGAGAGTGAAACGTGGTGTACAGGCACACGTCCTACTCTCCGAGGGCCAGTGTGCTCATTAAATGAGTGTTTTAATTACTGTGATGTCACCGAGCACCTCTCCGCTCTGGCAACGTAATTAGAGATCAAATGACTCAATTCATCGCTAACAAATTCAACTAAAACACACTCACAATGTTCTCTTATGGACACATAGACTTTGATGCACAAGTCTGCAAGAGCTCAGGACTGTCCCATTGCGACACCTTCTAAATTAAAGACATTTTTAAAACCCCTTAGCACAGGGGTGTCCCGACCTTTTCACTGAGGGTCGCATAGAAAAAAACATAAAAAGGGCTGGGCCTCTCACTAGAGGTGAGATATATGGCCTCATAAGTTCAATTATAAGTTAGAAAATCAATCAAATGTAGATAAATTATGCCTGATACTTGAATATGCTTTAAAAGAAAAAAAACTGCCTAAATGAAAGCTCTCCACAGGGTTTCATTTATTAAGTTGGCAGCTCATTCCTTCAAACAGAAGCCTGAGATTGCTTATAATAAGGGGAAATAGAAAGGGCACATTTCAAGCTAGTTATGCAAATACGTTATTGTTTTTTTATTTTATCATCAACTAAAAATATTTTTAAAAAATATTTTCAACTTTAATTGAATTTATTTGAGAAGTGGGGCTTATTAACACATGAATACTACTGTAATATTCAACTCCGGCAAAAGTTAAATCTCCACATGTATGACAGCCATTGCATTGCAGTGTCTGTTGAATTCCAACACATGCAAATGTTGTCAGTAGTTTATAGAATACAAAAAAACCAACCATTTTACTCAAACACATACCTTTAAATAGTAAAACCAGAGAAACTGATAATGCTGCAGTGGTCTCTTACTTTTTTCAAAAGCTGTATGTTTAGATATATACAGTATTTAAGAAGTACAATATAAGAAAAGCACAAGTTTCAGGTTTCCATATTCCATTATACTTGAGAAAATGCCAAAGGGCCAAATTAAAATGGATGACTGGCCGCAGTTGGCACCTGGGCCGTAGTTTGGACACCCCTGCCTGAGCACATTTTGTGCAGACTTTATAGCATCCAAATGTTAAAAAAAAAGCTGGGGATTCCATGATTGTCTGGGGGTTTGAGGCACTGGCCATGAAACGCAGCTCTGTTAGAATCTGGGCTCTTTGTTATAAATTATTCCTCCTCATTTAAAAATCCTGTAAACACTTTGAAAGAGTTCTCAAAACAAATGTACAATAGATAACAGGGAATTCTTGTAGCCTAACACTTAAGTGGCCACACACACGTCCCCATTCCTTTTCTTACTCAATTAAGTTAATTAAAGTCTGCAAGAGTTTGGTGCGAAGGGCTAAGGGCGGACATTGGAACAGGGCCACGTGTCCCATGGCCTGAATATCTTCCCATGGCTCTCAGTCTTCTACTCAACCTATTGTTTGTAACCATTTCCTGTTCATTCTAAATAATAAAAACACATTCTTCCCCTTGATTAAAAACCCTAAAGACCCCCACACGTCTTACCCGGGGCCGCGATGGGTATTCCGTTTATACTAGTGAGCTCCTCGGGGGGGCGCACTTCGATGATGATGTCCCTGCCGCTCTCCAGGCTCAGGTCGCATGACGTGCTGGGTGCGGCCACATAGAAGGGAATCCCATGGTGCTTTGCGGCGATGGCGAGCTGGTACGTGCCCACTTTGTTGGCCGTGTCTCCGTTGGCGACCACCCTGTCTGCACCCACCACCACAGCTGAGAGGAGGGACGCAATGGGGAGACGTTAGTTTATTAAAAAAAAAGGAAGGTTTGAATAAAAAGGAAAAAGAGACGCAAACACACCTGTGATGCTCATTTCTCTCATGGTCAGAGCCGCCATGCTGTCTGTGATAAGTGTGGCGGGGATTCCTTCAGCGACTGCCTCGTACGCCGTCAGTCGGGACCCCTGGTTGTACGGTCTCGTCTCCGTGCAGTACACACGCTTCAGCCTGCCCAGCGTGTGGAGGCTTCGCACCACGCCTACATACACACAAATTATTACAGTGACAGTGCCATACATATTTCACCCTCTTTTCTCATTTCCCGCAGTGGCTCGAGTCTCACCGAGTGCGGTCCCGTATCCAGCAGTGGCGAGCGAACCGGTGTTGCAGTGTGTGAGGATGGTGACGGAGTCCCTCGGAACGCCGGACAGGATGTGCTGGGCGCCATAGTTTCCGATCTTCTTGTTGTCGTTGACGTCACGCTCCAGCATGTCTTCAATCCAGGAGATTACACTGCGGGAGGTGGGCACAAGAGGTGGGAAATTATAAAAAGGCTCCAGCTGGTGCTGTGGACCCAACGCGTCCATCAAGTCTGCAGCTACAATATGTCTGCATGCTTCTGCCTGTCATGACTGCTCTGCATATGTTTCTGCTTTTCTATTCCAAAATCTTATTTTCTTGAAGTTTAATTTTTATTTATGGATATCTTTTGGGGGCTTTTTGCCTTTAATCGGATACGACAGTGGAGAGTGACAGGAAAGTGGGAGAGAGAGTCGGGGTGGGATCCGGAAAGGACCACGGGTCGCCGGCGTACGGTGCAGGTGCCCCAGCCAGTTGCGCCACGGCCGGCGCCAAAACTTTCTTGAAGTTCTTACACCTAATCCTCCTTCACTCCTACTGTAGGCCTATCACATTTTCCTCATGCGTCAAGAATAATTTACAGGGTTATCACACTATTTTTTTACCCTGTTACCACAATATGGATTTTGCGACAACCGTCTAGGGTTGACTTTTGATGCTTTAATGAAATATTTACAGTGTGAATAAAAGGTTTGGGTGAAAACAAACAATAGAACAATTAGAGGTTTGCATCAATTTACTGTGATGCATCCTTTAAAACCTTTACAGACAACAACTATATTACAACGCAATATTTAGCCTCATTAGAATGTCAATATAATGCCCAGCCCTTATCAAGCACTTTTTTATTTTTTGGATCCAGATCCGGACCCCTCAACTGGCTGATAAAATGTCCAACTAGAGTTTTCTTATCACCAAATGAAAAAGAGTATTGGAATTCCTTTAAAATCATAACTATGCTCATTATGAGGGCATGGGGTATAGCTGTGGCATGGCGCCGGTGTGGGACCTGACTGTAACTGATATCAGAAACACTTGCTTCTATAATGACATTAAAAGGAAGCTGTATTGAATGCGGACTGGTTATACGATATCTAGTAAACACCAATTCGGGTCACTAGATCAGTTCATCTCTCCTCTTGTCCCAACATGAGAGCCATTATCCACCTTGATGCTTTTCATTCTATCAACATCTCTTTTAGCTCTTCACATATGATCTCATTGTCCCTGCATGTGCATCTCTAAACCACAGTCATGTGGAACAAATAATACTGTTAAAATAACACTTCTCAGTGTTTCGCTCTCACGCTGACAGTAAGTGCACTGACATGTACATTTATACAGGGTCCCTAGTTTTCACATTTTGTGATCCGATAACTTTCACAACTTTTGCTAAAAGACACCTGCAGCTGGTGTTAAACAAGGAAGTGCTATAGCAGCGGTACAACAAAAGCATAGGTTTAGATTATTTAAATTCACAGTAGCTCACAAGTGTCCCTTTTACATTGGTCCCTGACAGAGTCCCCCTCAACGTGTCCTATAGAGTTTCCATTTACATTCACCAACAGCCATTGTGTAATCCTTAAAGCTAAACAAATATTTTTCATAACGCAGAACATGTTGTTCTTCGTATGGAGCCAGCATTGTTAACATTTGTGTTACTTGCTATCGGTCTTCTCCTTCACTGCCAAACAGTAGATCAATGGTAGATCGTTAAACCAGTGAGAGGATTGTGTATCGCACCAATCGTGGAGCCTCGCGCATGGAAACAAACTAAATAGGGTCTCTTATTTAAAAGCATGTCTCTATTGCACAACTATCAAAAACTCCAAAATGGTACTTTTACAAAAAAATATGGCTTATAGCTACATTATGGTGCTACACACACACAGGCAAGCAAATCAAAAGTCTAAAACACTTTCAGAATGTATTGACATTAAGGGAAACAATGTAAAAGTACAGTGGCAGAGAAAATGTATTAATTTCTAAATGGGGTCTATATAAACCAACTAGTCAGACCACGTTTTTTGTTTATCATTACTGAAGCAAAAACCACTAAAAAAACATGATTTTAGATAGCATGCTGGCAACCTGAAATGAAAGGGACGTGAGGTGTAAAACAACAGTGTTGGTATTTAGCATCTGTGCTTGTAGTCCCGAGAATCAGACAGGTTCCCTCTGTAGTCGTCTAACACTCCAGCTGTAGACTATAAGTATAAGTCTGCTATTGGCCGTGTGGATTTCAGCCACCATTCTCCTCCCCTTCCCTATCTATATTGCAAGGGCGCCAACTCAGCCTCCAGTGCAACCCAGGACAAATATGAATAGTGAAAAGAAAAAACTAAGCGTTTTCCCCATGTACTAGAACAATAATATGTAGAGAAAGTCTGGCTTAGCGAGACTACCTCTATGGTTAGAGTATTTTTTGTGCAAAATGTCCTCTTTTTGTTTCCCCAAGACAGTTCCCTTGCTGAGCTCAAATGAGGAGATTGTACCAAAAAGGGAGAATAAGGTCAGTAAAACACAACTTCTAAAGATACCCAAACTGTTTCGAAATTAGTTTTTACATACACAAAGGACTGTGATTAATGTCCCCATCCCTTTAATCAAAACCGTATTAGTGAAGGGTCTCTAAGTGCAAATGTAAAATGTAACCCTTTCCTTTATATCAACGTTTCAATTCATCAAATGAACCCAAACCACATGAGAAACATTGAATGCGAGCAAGTCATCATCTCCCACCTTTCTCTGAGCTGCTCCGAGTTCTTCTCCATGCTCTCGTTCTCAGCAAACTCCATCAACTCACGGGCGGCGCGACCCATGTTGACGGCAGTGGGCCGAGCCGAGGTCAGGTGGCACAGAGACTCCCTGATGAAGGTCACAGGGTCATCACCCCCGGTGCCCGCTCGCAACTCCACCGCAAGGCTGAGGCAGCCGACGATGGCGATGGCCGGGGCGCCCCGCACCTGGAGGAGGAGGAGGAAGAAGAGGACAATCAGCATCACATGGAGGACCTCATCTTTGGTTTCTATGCCAACTTCTTACAACTGTCCCCCAGTTTTCATGAGGATAATGAATTTCTCTTCACCAGAGAGTTGTAAGAGGGTGATGACAGAGCTGCAAGTTGGCAGAGCAGCTTTGCATAATATGATATCATCTGGAGTCATTTCTCTGTCTCCCATCATGACATCACCCTCTGGTTATGGTACATTCCTTCACTCTGACAGGCTATAACGTCTGTCTGCTACTATGTGTGTAAGCCGGGTAGACAAAAGAGGGAATATCTGCTCAGCCCTTATAAGTGAGCATCTGAAAACCTCCCCTGCTATTTCAGAACTTATAACTGTCTCTGATCACCTCCCTGTGCCAGGGCTTCAGGTTCCGAGGGAAAAATAAGCTGGATGTGTCACTGAGTGCAGCGTAAGATCCAAACGCGAACAAAAACCCTGGCAAAGGTCATTAATAATTCATCAATAATCTTTCCCAAAGAAAGAGTAGGAGGGAGGGGGGAGGAGACAGGGGGCATATTTCATGGGTGGGTGGCTGTGTGCGGATGCCTACTTTGTCGCGCTGGCACATGATAATGTAAAAACTAAACATAAAGGATGGTTGTGTATGAGGGGGGGTTATATGGCGGGTGCTGCAGGTGCATCCAAAACAAAAATACAGGCCGACAGTGGCATATTGGCAAAACATGCGTGCAGCAGTGTGAGCACAAAAGACCCGAGAAAAAATACATGCACGACGGGAGTAAATGCACAAGCAAGCGGGCAAGCAGGTCGGATGGGAAGTGGGGGAGAAGGGGAGGAGGAGAGAGAGGAAGGAAGAAAGGAAGGAGCTCCGTACCTTCATGGACTTGATGGCCTCGTAAGCGTCCTGCACCGAGCGGATCTCCTCGTAAGAGGTCTGATGTGGCAGCAGCAGCTGGTTCAGGATCTGCAGAGACCCGGCCCGGTAGCGGATCGATTCCAGCGTCATGACCGAACAACAAGGCGGGATGGCGGGGGAGAAAGAACACGGAGAGACCGGCTGCGGGTGCGCGCACACGCACACACTCTCTCTTTCTCACACACTCACACACACACACACACACACACACTTCCACACTATTGAGCGGATACACGTTGAAGGGACAGCGGCCTGGATGTCGGTAGTCCACGCGAGCCGTAGCAAACAGGAGAAGCTAAGTGTAGCTGCACGAGGAGAAGCAGGAGAAGGTGCGGGTGGGACGGAGTCACGAGAGGAGGAGGTCTGCTGTGTGGCACGGGAGGATAGACGGGAAGAGGAGTGAGAGAAAGAAACCTTCACACACTGACAGACAGGCAGGGAGGCTGACACGGAACCACGTGTTCATCCGAGCAGGAAGCCCGAGCCTCGGTGTCCACGCCCACCAAAGTCTCGCGGGTTGTCCAAAGACTCCCCTCTTCTCCTGTTCCTCCTGCGCACCATCCCCCTCTCATCTTTCCCCCTTTGTCAGGGGAAATCTCACATTCAAACACGTTATTAGCATAACACCAAAGCCCCAAGCTTCCCCAGCAACAACAGCAAGCATTGTCTGAAAAAGAGAATCTATGTTTGTCTTACATTGTTATTGTTATATAGTATTCATTAATGCCAAACCAACCATTTTGTTCGTTTTAATATATTTATTTGAAACACACTGTGAACCCGTCTGCCACAAACTACGCTTGTCGAATTGAAGTTATTACATTTTGTTTACCATAAAGCAATATCACAATAAACTAGTGAGTATTTCATCATCTCTGTGAGAGTCTCTCCTGGAGCTTCATATTAGGGACATGCGACATACAGCTGCAGAAAAAAACAAGAGACCACTTCAGCATTATCATTTTCTCTTATTTTATTATTTATAGGTATGTCTTTAAGTTAAATTATTATTATTATTATTATTATTGTATTCTGTGAACTAGACAATTTTAATCTGTGTTGGAATTCAACAAACATTGGAATTGCTGCCTTATACATGTAGAGATAAAGATTTAAAAGCAACTTTGAGTGGTCTCTTAATTTTTTCCGGAGCTGTTTATAGGACTGCAAATAATGATGTCTTTGATTGTTGATAAACAGATTGTTTTCTAGATTAATTTATTAACTGTTAGGTCTGTAAAATGCCAGAAATGAGTGAAACATTTCCAGCCCCGTTACTCAACCACCGTCAACAATATTTAGTTCAATATGATATAAAACTGTGAAACACCCAGCAGAGGCTGAAACCTAAGTGTATGGCTTTGTTGTTTGATTTATTGATTGTCAAAATAGTGGTCATTATTTTTCAACCGATTGACTGATCAATAAGTCGAATAAGCACTGCAGCTTTAGATTTAAGTGTATTCACTTTTTGACTATTTGGGTTCTGTATACTGTATATAAAGTTCTGCCAACACTAGTTAAAGATGTAGATCACATGAAATCCATTGTTTATACCGTGTACTACCAATTCCCTACACAAGTTATCTTAACACTTCTACATGTCATCAACAGTCTAAATCATATTTATAAGACATTCTATAACAATGACAATAGGTCACAAAATAGTAAGAGGAAAAAAACAAAACTGTTAAAAGGGGAACAGGGTTTAAGGTAAATTGTTGATTAGATATCAGGCCAAACTTGAAAAACCTGATCAAAATTGTTCAGTTAAGTAAAAACACACACTCAGTGCTGTTTCACCATTTTATTCATCTTAACACCAACCTCATTCAGAAGATAATAAAGCCTTAATAATCAGGCTTTCATACATTCCCCGTTTGAGCTGCACACATCTTAGACTTACAAGTAAAAATAGAGACAGAGCATATTATGCTGTATATTTACTGTATACAAATATTACATTATATTGATTGCCCTTACATGATTTAACAGAAGAAAAAGGTAATAGGTTCAAGAATATATTTTCCCCAAGCTCAGATAATTACACTTACTGCAGCAGATCAGGACAGAAATATTAACAACAAATGACACCAAACGTTCTTCTTTTTCTTAAGGGCAGTGCATCCAGATTACAGAGTAGGATCAAACAGAGAGAAGAGCCAACAAACCAACACAAATCAAGAAGCAGTGTGTGTGTGTGTGGAGTATGAGTCACCAGCAGGACAAACTTTAACAATATGTCCCTCTGCTCGGCTCCTGAACATCCAACTAACACACTGAATGCTGATGAGCATGTTGCCCTGACAACATGCCCAGCCTCAGAGGCCATGAGGTTACTGGAGTGGGGTGATGTGGTAGGTGTGTGTGTGTGAGTGTGTGTTTGAGGGGACATGGGGTTAAAGGTTTTAGAGTGAAAGAAAGGGCTGTTCAGCTGCAGTTTTGGTTTAAGTGTTAAAACATTCATTCACATTCAAAGAGGAACCCGGGTTTATATCAGAGCTACGTGTTCATATTCAGTATAACTTCATTCTGTTGCAGGACCAAACTGCTGGTTTTAGCCCATTTATTACAAGCCACAGATAATTATCATCACAGCTCAATATAAGTGAAAAAACATGTTGCTGTGTTTAAGAGGTGTGAATTACTTTTGCTGTCTAAACAGTTTAGGTCAAAACAACTCCCTGCTGATAATATGTTGTTTCTTTGTATTTATACAAGTACATTCAGTGTCTGTTTTTCATTGTCATTCTGACATAACAAGACATTTGAAGCCTTGGGTTTTAAAACATTGCTGTTTGGCTATTTAACTATTCGGTTTCAGAAAGCCATTGATTTCCATGAACACATTATCTCTAACTGATTTTTATGCGACTGCAATGGAATAAACGCAAACACATGCCTGACTGTAGGGAAAATATATCAACTCTGAAAGTGTGTTGCATAAAATCATTTGTCAGGAAAAACGTTGACAGTAGTTAAGGAGATAAAAGTTGCCCCCACACTGCTATCGTCCTTTAAGATGGCATTAAACAAAATGCCATCATCATGTGACTTAAGGCAGTCAACTGTCCCCCCACCGCCCCGTCCGTCTAATATCCACTAATCAAAAGCATAACGAAGCATTCACTAAGCGTCAGACGACATCCTCTCCTGACAGATTCAAATAAAAATGGGGGGAAGGGGTGTTACATAAAAATCAACAGAGACTATGGAGGGCCTATCAGTTCAACTTTAACCAGGATTATTTGCTAATGGGTGGAGGCAGTGGGTGGATTACAGTAAACACATGATTCCTGCGGTGTCACGTGACCGAAAAAAACTATTAGTGGAGTTAACAGATATCCACTCTGAAGAGTCTAATAAAAACATACAGTTAGTTTAAAGTAGTCCGCTACATCCTGGCTGAATGCGCTCAGCGTGGATCAACAGTTAGCAAGTTGTCAAACACACCGAGGAAACATCTGTCCAGGGAATTTATAGCAGATATGAGACATTTTAACATCTAGTGTTGTTGTGGCAATATTATTAATTTCCAGGTGTCTGCATTTATCACACATCTCATAAAGTTTTACAGGGTTCATCTGAATTTTGGTACAAATAAGTGTAAAGTAGAAAGGAATGACAAGGATGCCTATGACAGGGATGTCTGGGGCAACAGAAATAGATATGAGCAATAACCCAGTCTCACCGACACATATTGGATGTGTGCAGACTATTCAGCAGCCACTGTGCTGCCACTGGAGAGCTCAGTTGGACTGTTCAGTAAACTGCTGACGCAGCAGCTGTTAATTATTTTGTAATAGGTGGCATAATGGGCTTACATAACATTGTTTAATAGTTTGAAGAAAATCCAAGCAGAGCGGACTATTACTTGCGACTCTAAATAATCTTTGAATTAATGCAAAGGAATTTGTGGGAAGACAGTGAAGAAGAAGACAACGAAGAACAATCAGCTGATGATGATGAAGATGAAGATGAAGAAGAAGAAGAAGAAGAAGAAGAAGAAGAAGAAGAAGAAGATGAATATATTCTTTTGCAGAGCTAAGCTTTCACCACATTCATGGTGCATTGCTAACACCCCCCTCTCCCCAGCCCTAAAGGCGACTCTACGTCTGATCTATTCGTCTCCTTGGTGACACAAACACTAATCCCTCATTATGGGATGTAGGCTGCGGCGCCCCGAAGCCCCGTTTTTTTATTCCCATATCACACCACTCCAAATGGAGCAGATTACTGTAATCTGGGAACACTGGAGCAGACAGATTAGATTAAGCTCATTACACACATAAAATATGGGAAAAGGGGTTAAGAACACCTCAGTTTGTTGGTTAAACACACGTCAGAACACAAACACACACACACACACCTTTTTTGGTCATCTGTGGACACCAATATACTCTCTGGGGCTGCAGCCAAATGTAAAAATCTGATGACATATCTCTTTATTGACAATTTTTTAGCCGAAAAATGAGATTAACAGGGCACAGGTAATGTCTGTAAAGCCGTGCTTTACAAGCAGCTTTCTTTAGAGTTTAAGTGCAAATAATCCTCCTATCCCTTAACTGATGACACATTTTAATGCTTGCTTTAATTTCTGTGTCCCTTTGTAGGTACAGATTAGTTTGTAATTTCCGTTGCAGGCGTCTAACCACAAGGGACACAAATGATATGATTAATTTTGCCAGTTGATTCATGCAGTTGTCAAGGACATGAGCAGCATAGAATCATGCTAAAGGTGCTGTAATACCCGCTGTAGTGTTTGTATAGGAGTGTGAATGAGAGCGATGAAGTAACAGTACTCCAGCCAAGCCTCCACTCCCTTACTCTCCTCTCATCCCGTGCGTTTCCTTTTCAGGGATTCCAGCTGAAGCAGAGAGAGAGGAGGGAATTACAGTGTACATCACATTCATGATGATAAACGTTTCTTTGTATTGACAGTATCTAGATGAAGTCATGGTTTTGCAATTCACATGTTAATCTCAGGCCTTTGTGCCCTAGTCTTGAAGTCTAGTACTAAACGTAGAGTTTAAAGTCGATAACAAGTCATTATGTGCTTTTCACTAATTCTGAGCTGCTGGTTTTGAATACTGTCATTCTTTGTGTTGACCACCACATAGCTTTGGTACAGGAACAACGTTATCGTAGGTATGATTTTTTCGCACTCACTCGGAAAGGTAACTCAATAGTGCTCTTCTGCATCTTAATAATAATAATAATAATAATAATAATAATAATAATAATAATAATAATAATACTACATGTTATTTATATAGCGCTTTTCTTAGTGTTTAAAGCGCTTTACAAGCAAGTAAAGAAAAATAACAAAATGTAAAGTGCTAAGCTAGGTGGAATGGGATGGGGCGAGGGGTCAGAGGATTAGGAGTTGAAGGCAAGAGTGAGAGGGTGAGTTTTGAGGGCTTTTTTTGAATGACGTGAGAGTGTTGACAGATTGGACATGACTGGGGAGGGAGTTCCAGAGTGAGGGAGCGAAGGCCCTGACTTAATCTTGACTTAAAGCTATCTATATTGGTTCAAATGTGGATCTGGGAAATTAAGTATTAAAACATTCTAAATAATCTTTGGGTTTTGGGGGTATATCTAAGTCTGAATCCAGTTACACGTTTGTTTTGGTTTTGTCAAATCGAGTCTAAAATTATGAAATTAAAGACTAGGTAATACTAATCCAATCCCCACCTCTGGTTTAAAGCAACCCTTACCTCATTCTCGACCATCTTCAGCCGGCCAAGTGCGTCCTTGGCAGCGTCCTGTATAAGAGAAGGAAAAAAATGAATACAAATCACACAATAAGATCCACCATGTACACACACACACACACACACACACACACACACACACACACACACACACACACACACACACACACACACACACACACACACACACACACACACACACACACACACACACACACACACACACACACACACACACACACACACACACACACACACACACACAAAGGTGTACTCACCCTGTTGCCTTGGCTGGAGTATTTCTTCACAGACTCCGCGTACCCTTGGACGGAGCGCCGCAGCACATTTTCATACTCTGCACAAGGTAGAGGGAAATGTGGGTGTTTGAGGAGTCATATACTAACACATGTCAGAAAAGGAGTAACACATATGTATTCTGTGTGTGTGTGTGTGTGTCTGTGTGTGTGTTACCGGTGAGTAGATTAGAAGAGCCTCGCTCCAGCTGGGCTTTCTGCCACTGCAGTCTGTGTGTGAGCTCCTTGTGTTGATGGACGAGGTCGGATGGGGGATCCCGTCGTGCCTTCCGGTACTCTCCAATCTGAGGGACAGGCGTAATGATTAGCATGACTTTTTGCGACTTGGGGCCGTGGCAACCACACGCATACACGAACACACACACATACCTTTCTCTCCAGCCGCTCCCTGTCGTAGCTGAGGATGCTGAAGCTGTGAAGTTTGTACTGCGGCGGAGAGTTGCTGGGCTGACTGCTCCTGCTGCTCGCTTCATGTCTGGGTTTGGAGCGAGGAGATGGAGCCTGATTCGAACACACATACACACTGAGGCTTCACTATCAATTTATTTCTGTGCCAATGGGGTAAGCTTGTGTTATTCCATGTATAGGCCTTGCTATATGTTTACATAAAATAAATCAAAGGGCAGCAGCTCCTATCCTGAGGTTTAAAGCTGTCGCACCTTGAAAGCTGCTCCACAAGTTTGTTTTTTTCCTCCAAATGAAGCACACATTTGAACTGAATTCCTATATAATCAGCAAAAAAGGGGTAACAACGAAAAGCAACGAAACCCTAGATTTAAAATAGCCCAAGGGGAATGCTAAAAGAATGAAAACTATGTAGAAAACAGGATTGGATAATTAGTTTGTTTCATGTATTCATTTAAGGCTTCAATTTCCTTCCACAGTGCACACACACACACACACACACAGGTCAGTGGGAAACTCACCCGCTCCTTTTGTCTCTCTGGAGGAGAAAGGGAAGACACAGGATCGAGAACCAGCCACTTCTCCGTCACCGGCTGCAGATCGACTCCTGATAAAGGCTCTCTGATCTTCACCCTCACCTCCAGCTTGCCACCTGTAGCTTTACGTCCATCCATCACCTACGACAACACATACACGCACTGTTGAGATCCACCTGGTGTGTACATCGGCTTTTGTGTTAGCTGGAGATCAACGCTCACCTCTATAATCTCTCTGAGGTCACAGTGGTTTTCTAGAGCCTCTAACTTCAGATGAGCAGTGCCTATAACTTTGTCCGTCTTAAACAGGCCTCTGTAGAGATAGAGACAAAAACACAACATGACAATTACAGGATGCATTATCATGTGAAATAGGGTGCTGCCTATATTGCCAGCAAGTGGTGTTTTTTTTACCCCCTGTGGACGATTTCAAACTTGATTCCTTTGGACTGGACAACTCGTTTGAAGCCTCGGTGAGTGCGGTTGATGTTGAGTTTGAAAGTCTCTTTAAACTCCGGGCTGTTAGTGCTCTTTACTGTGCCCGTTTTGTCCCTCTGAGCCTCCTCCTGCACACATATCAAACAACTGAATGCATTAAAACACATCAAGAAACAGAGGGAAATGCCCATACTTTGAGTGAGGGAGGAAGATTCTTACGGCACTGGGAAAAGGAAACTCAAACTTCACACTGGCATCCAGGTCGTTGGATGAGACACCTGAAGGCAGAGAGGGAGGGGTAAGGGAGCATGCATTTGATACATTACTGCCGGGTTAATGCAGAGGGTTGGATCTGGCTGCAGTACCTGTTGGAGCGGGGAGGTTGATGCCTTTG
The DNA here is from genome assembly GCF_036324505.1 of Eleginops maclovinus. NCBI lineage: Eukaryota > Metazoa > Chordata > Actinopteri > Perciformes > Eleginopidae > Eleginops > Eleginops maclovinus. Next base: position 18,275,349 of record NC_086353.1, read on the forward strand.
ATGATGTACAGTATCAGGTCATTGAGTGTCAGGCTGGAGTGGACCCTAAACAACAGAAACAAGAGTAAGGATCACTCATTAACAGCACCAAGAGTGACAGAAAACAAGCAGTCAGCAGCACTGAAAGCCAACAAATCCTGACTGTTGAATGAGTCACTGCCAGGGGCTGCTAGCTGTTAGCTCGGTGTGATACTGGAGCAGAGCCAGAGTGAGTCACAGTAACTCAATTTGACTCATCTACCTCTGTAGTCAGGGACAAATAAATAAAAAGAGTTCCAAATTAAACATCAATTCAGTTTTAAAGCTTCTACTAAAAATATATATTTACAATTCCTTAAAAGAACAATGTAATAGGAATACAGATGACCCGATGATCTACTGACTGTTACATTTGAACTTCTTTCAGGGATATTCAAGAATAAAATTGCTGGTATCCTTTGGCTGTCACAAAGACTGGGGGGGTTAGGGGGGGGATCACTAAACTCAGATGCAAAGCAGCCTGATCATTACATGCAAGTTAAAGAAGTTATGGTTTAGCGCAGAATCTCACAAACATGCACTCCAAAAAGTGTTTTACAAGAGTACCACATGGTTTTTATTTTTAGTTTAGTAATGAACAAACTCCAGTTTTTATTGGATGATCATGCTAAAGGGAAAAATCATTCTGTGGTTTACATGAGTGTGTGTACTCAACCGGAGGGCAATAACAGAGAGAGATGGGAAGTAACTAAGTTCTGTACTAAAGTACTTTCAGATACATGTATTTTACTTTCCATTTTCTGCTACTTTGTACTTTTACTCCACTACATTTAATACCTTTAGCTACTTTACAGATTTGGATTAATGATGTGAAATATCACCAACCCTTAAATCAGACTTTAGTTACACCTGGAGTAAATCCACAAGCTACCCTGCAGTATACAAAGTCATTGAAACTAGCTGCACCTTTACCAGCTTTGAAAACACTTAATTATAATCAAAACATAATATATATTATTCTGAAATGGGCCAATCTGCATAATGACTACTTTTACTTTTGGTTCTTTAAGTATATTTTGATGCCAATACTGTGGTACTTTTACTTGAGTAGCATTTTGAATGCAGGAGTTTTACTTGTAACAGAGTATTCCTACACTCTGGTAATTCTACTTTTACTTTAGTACAATATCTAATAATAGCTAAGGAATTTCACTCAAAGCCAAAAGAAGTCAGGGGATCACCAAAGTGGTTATGAGTCTTAAACAGACCAGATTTAAACTCTTTCTGTTCTTGTTGAGAACATTCAAAGAAAATACAAATGTTTGGAATATGATTATCAATTATGACTCATTATCTTTGAGTGTATTTGCCGACTCACTTGACAGTGTTTAAGGTCCTCTCCTCTGTGCGGCACTTGGGGACCGGCTGGCCCTTGGCGTGGGCGTTCTTCAATATCTCGATGTACTTCATACACTCCTCAACTAGCTTCTCAAACCTGACGAGAGACAAAGACATGTTCATATAAAGTCTCAAATACTTGAATTGTCACAGGTCACAGACAGAAATGAAAACAAACAAATCTATTTGCTATAACAGACACATGTGTTCCTGCACTTTAGGAGCATGAACCATGGAGAAGAAATGTTCTGTCCTTTTGCATATCTGAGGAAAAATAAGCAATAATAAATGTTCAGGAATGCTTGTTGTTTGGTGGTTAAATGTATGTTAAAAATCAGTGAGAAATATCAGTGAGGACAACATGAAAAATATGCAGCGTGACATGAAAGTTAAACAGCACCGTCTGTGTTGCTACAGTGACAGCACACACCGCAACTGTGATGAAGTGCTTGGTTAAATTAATGTGTTAGTCCATCAGTAGAAGACAACTTAAATATATACTAATCTCAAAAATCATTTTGCATGTTAATGTAACACATTTACTTCTCAAATGTGAGGAAATTACTTGATTTGTTTTGCTTTTATTATAATAGAATATAACAATTATCTAGGTATGTTTGCACAGGATTAGCAAATGGAAGAGTTTGGGACATAAGTAGTAAATTATGAAGAAATTCTTAATTTCATGTATCATTTAAAAAAGATACTTAGCCATCAAATATAATGCTTTTGGAAGCTCCCTTTGTTTCTTGTTAAAAACTATTTGCATCACAGCTAGATGCATGTATTTCTAGATGGAGCATTGCCTTTTCATTGTGTACCAAACGAAAACACCATGTACAAGGGGAAACCTTGAGATTTGAAGAAGATTGGGGGTTGGGGAGAAGTCCCTATTGTAGCTTTTGTTTTCAGGTTTTGATTGCTAATGGCTTTCCTGTGTGCATCCAATGTATCAGTGTAATGTTTTTTGGACATTGTTTTTGTAACTTTTTCTTTATATCGTCTTTTTTATGCCAATTTCACAGCAGGGTGGACATGCAGGGATGTTGTCTGTTCCCTCCCTTTAACCCTCCCAGTGTAAAAAAGTAGTTGTTGGACCTGTTGGGACGGCGGGATGGGTGGGCTGGTTGTGTGTGTGTCATACAGTATATGGGGTAGCGTGTGGGAACGCGGGCTGATTGATTATTATATGTGGCTGTGGCAGCGGGGTGTGGTTAGGGCGCCGGCTGCTGGAGTGGTAGGAGTGGCTCAGCCGGAGGCCAGACAGCTGATCAGGATCAGGTAATCAGTACCTGATTAAAGTCATGGTCGTAACCTGGTTCTGGTCTGTTGCAGTAGACGGGGCCTTAGTGAGGACTGTTTCCCCTCGCCCGCAGGACGAGAGCCACTACCCGCCGGTACCATTGCAAAAGTACTGTTCTGTAATAAAGATTTCATTGTGTTTCAAAGTACCGAGTGGTCCTTCCATCATTGGGAACGTAGGTGTGAGCCCGAACGCTCACAGTGGCCTGTTACTCAAATATTTAATTACAACTTTAACCATAAATAGCATTGTGAATGGACACAAACATTACTTTAACCTCAGAAAATAACAGGTTTTAAATTCCATCATGGCTGCGGTGATGTGTTAGAACATACATATATAAGCGGCAGCCCCCTAGCATAGTCCATTGGAGAAACAGGGTAAACAATGTTTATTTAATGGAGAAAATGACAGCAAGACTTCAGCTGAAAGCAGATAAGTTTGAAGAAAGATGGTCCCCATTAATAAAGGCAACACCTCTAACAGCACCTCTTTATTTATTTTCTTTGCATTGGTTCTCACTAACAAAACGGTTTTGTTGAAGGGGGGATGATAATGTCTGTAATGTGTTGATTATTTTTGTACAATATGAAAATTCATAACATCAGGAAATTGTATGTCCTTTTGGTGTCCAAGGAGGACATGAATGATTATCACTGATGTACAATGGGTGCAGCTATGTAAGCATCTCCATGTATTCTATTTATATGTTATGTTTGTAAAAAAAATAAAGTAAATCAAAAACAAAAACATACAAATATACAACTAAAGGAATGAGTCTTACTTCAGAGCTTCGGCCACATTGCCCAGCAGTATGAGCTGTTGAGAGTATCCCAGACATTTCTGTAGTTCCAGATAAAGTAAAAGAAAGAAGTTGGGGTGGTGAAAACAAAAGAAAACAATACAACGTTATAATAAAGAACAATGGTGACTTTAAAAGCTGCACAAATAGATGAAAAAATCTTCATGACAAGGATGATATCAACGTCAGTAAACACCTGATAAAAAGCTAAGTTTAGGTGCTTTTTTGTTAAAATGTTTATAAAAGCAGAAGGGAGAGACATGCCCTGACCTCATGCTGCTTCTTTAAAAGGTCCATGAGGCCATGGTACTGCTCACTGGAGCGGGGAGAGAGAGGGGAGGTGCGGGAGCGACCCAGAGAGTAGTCGTCCTCGCTGACTGGAGCACTGGGAATCTGTCAGGAAGAGAGGGTCAACAGTTAGTGTGGCGCGAAATAAAACAAAATCTGTCCAGCAGAAGTAGAAGTAAGATCGAAGCTTGTGCGATATTCTGCAGACGGAGAGGAAGACAAACTAACAGAGGCACAAGCTTAATATTCTTGGTGATATTACACTGAGAGAAATACAAGGCACAGGTTTCAAATAAAAGTCAGGCAAAATGAAAGAAAGTCATACGGGAGACAAATATGCAATATGAATAGTGGAAAGCCTCTGAAAATATGCAGATAAACTCGCACAGGTGCAGACACAAACACACAAAGGGTGAGAAGAAAGGTGTTTTGATTTCACCCCGTGCTTCCTTCCTCCTGTCTTCTATTTCTGGCTGATTCTGTGTTCACACTCCTCACACTGTTTCTCCCGTGACGACACGTCCGACACAATATTTTGATCTGTTTCCTCTCATATGGCATCAATTTGCACGTAAGATTATATGTATGACCTTAGTGATATCGACGGGCAGGCCTGATTTTGCAGCAGTGATCATGGGGTCCAGTCCCTTGGCATGGCGGAGGTGCTGCGCTGCTCCCGTCATGTCCTGCAAACAGTCACATGGCAGCAGATGTGTCAATCAAACACACCAGGTGTTCACAGCTCCAAAGAGCAACAACACCAGACTGTGATGAACACATCTACACAAAATGCAAAAAGGACTGGGAATTTATGTGAAGAAAAGAAAAGAAAAAAAAAGTTACCTTCATCTGTTTGGAGCGCAGAGCTGCACGCAAAAAAGCCTGTCGCCTTAGCAACAGGAAATCCACTTGCTGCTGGGCTGCAGGGATAATTAAGAGACAAAAAAAGTGAAACTCTGCCTCGTGTAACACTCAAACACTTTGTGTGACACATTTTTTACATGCAGGCAGGCATCTGGGTATACGCGCACACTCACCTTTAGTCCCCAGTTTTGGGGCTGAGGAGCCTCCAGGGGGCTGAGGAGCCGGGGACTTTGCTTTCTGTGCAGGCGGACGCACTGCAGGCTGCGGGGAAAGGAAACAACATGGTCGTCAGAGGAATGCAATCAAACGTGCATACAGATGATTGTGTGCTAAAAATGAAACTTTGTTTCGTCAGTTTCAACTGATACACATCTGCTTCCCATCCGGAATATAATTCATTTTAAGGTTCTTGTTATCACGCAGAGAGCCCTGCAAGGACAAACACCTGAGTACCTATGTGCCCTTCTCCATCCTTACATCGCCAGTGGGTCACTTTCGACAAGGGCCTGGCTGTCCCTCGCTCTCGGTTGAAAACTAAAAAAGTGACCGTGCCTTTGAAGTAGTGGCTCCAACTCTATGAAACTCTCTCAGGCAGTATACGTTTGCCTTAAATCCAAAGCATTTTTTTTACATGAAGAAAAAAAGAAGAAAAAAACCCAAAACATTAAACATCTAATCAAATGAGGAGCAATAATAGTTTGATAAATATATATATATATAATAATATGAAAAAATCTGAAAACTCTAAGTAGTATATTAGAGAACTTAAATGAACTTAAATAAGATAATGATATAAAAACATATAATAATACCAACATTTTACACTTAACTGTGATAACTAACATTAACTTGATACATGAGGCAGGAGGTGCAGCAGAGACGGCACAGAAGCTGGCATGGCAAACAATAAAACATTACTAGCTTTGGTTTAAAGGCAACCAATCAGGTGTGTTGGCTGCACAATAACAACCTGACCATTTGGTAGAGCATTTATTTATTTTACTTTTTTATTTTTACCTTGGCAGCCTCTCTTGGTCCATCCTCTTCTTCATCTTCTGCGTCTGTGTCCTGATTAGCTATTTTCATAGCCGTTTCCAGGACACCCAGGAAGTTCTGCTGACCCCCCTCTGAGCCCTGAAGTGGCGGACAGCCTAGAAAAGCAAACACACACATGACTTACTGTCACTGTAGAGTACATAGAGACACACCCCTCAAAACACACCTGGAGAAAGTTACCTGGTGGCACAGGAAGATCTGACAAGCTGACAGGGCGGCCAGCTTTGTGAGCTCTGATGGCATCCTGGTATTGCTGTTAAGAAAAGAAGAGATGATAGATAACTAAAAAGTAATTCATGGTTGGATCACTTTTTAACATGTACTGGTATTGTATAGGGGAAACGGGTTGCCAGTGCATTCCTGGTCCTGACATGTTTTGTATTTTAAAATAAGTATTAATATTAGTCCTAAACTAGAAAAAGAAAATGCTGTATATGAAAACTAGCTCTAGCGATATCTAACAACTACTGCTAATGCAAAAAGAGCAATAGCTGTACAGGTTACATCCATGTATGGTATTTTATTTGAGTCTTTATAAAAGGCATAATTATTTTTTAGGGCTACTAATTAACATTATAATTAAGCTACCAATTTTATAGATTGATTATTTGGTTACATTTCCATCGCTGTTCATCAGAGTCCAAGGTGTGTTGATGTCTCAACATGCTCTGTAGGTCAGTCCAAACCACAAACTTCTTCCCTTCACTGTGATATTTGTCAGAGATAAGCAGGAAATCTCCGTAGTGGAGAAGCTGAAAACAGCATTTTCTGTCTTTTAACAATTAGATTTGTTTTTATGTTAAATATTATGTGCATACCCTTTTCGAAAAGTGTTTTATGTACACTTCCCATCCCCTTCTGATTCATCGACTAGTAAAATAATTGTTACAGCTCTAATATTTACTTTTTAAAATATTTATAAAGCTGCTGAATAAAATTGATTGTAGCCAAACTAAATAGTGTTGTTTTGAGCATACATGGACAATAAAGTGTCCTATCTTATATTGCAAGTGCAAAAACGTGCAAATGTTACATTCCTACACGAGTTAAACTATATATATTCATATCAACACCACGGTTTCCCGCAGCACTTTACAGCTTAGGCGGCTGCCTAAGCAATGCACGCCTGCCGCCTTAACTAAGGTCTTCCAAAAAAAAAAAGAAATATGAGCGATATTCGCCGTGTTACTCTGTCCTGTTTTATCTCATTCCACACCGTGACCAACGCCAGCCTCTCTTCTCTGCAGAACGCATCAAAAAAAGTAATAATAAAGAAAACCGTGTCATGAATTGGAAAAACCAAAAATTGCGGGCTTCTTCATGCGACGAAGCAGGCCTAACTCACCCTGCACGCCTTCTCTCTCTCTCTCTCTCTCACACTCGCCCTCTCTCCCCCAACAGCCCACCACCTTAACTGACTAATTTTCTGCGGGAAACCCTGAATACATTACTGACAAAAGCATTACTCACAAATATGCTTCTGCTCCTACAAAAGCATTATACTTGCTAAACAACACATTTTGGTCCTATCAGTCATGTTCTTTTTTAATCGATTAACCGTGCCTCAGCCTAGTCTAATTGAATCAGAAGTCAATTGAAGTCACAATTTATTAGCCAATCATCAGAGAACAAGACAGCCTTTACGGCAGGTTATTCTGGTAGCTGAAATGAGCAACAGCAGTCATCAGAGGGAAAGCAACGTGTATATTTCCAGTTAAAATAAAGTGAGTCACACACCAGCTATTCAGGGAAATGAGAAAATACACATCCAAATGACAGCAGAGCCAGGAATACAACGCGCATCATAATGAGCAGTATCTTTGAGAAGTGTACATCAATATGTAATCTGTATTGGATTCAGCTGAACTCTTTCTTTAAGAGGAATAAAATAACAACAATGTATTAAAGGACTCGGTGTGTACCTTGACGATGCGCTGGTGCATGCGAGCCTTGCGATCGTCTCCTTTGCTCTTGGCTCCCTCTGCTGCTGACTTGTAAATGTCCATCCTCTGCTGCAGGGCTTCCCCCAAACTGCTGGGAGCAGGGAGATCTTTGCAGTACACACAGACACATACACACTTTATTATTTTCATTTAACAGGGATTATTTTTTATCATCTGAAGGATTATGGCTAGTGGAGTCTTACCGGCAGTGGCCACCTGGGTTGGTGCAGGTGCAGCGGGTGCAGCGGGGGCAGCAGGTTTAAAGGAAGATTGAGGAGGAGGAGGTGCACTTTGAGCTGCCAGTACGTCTTCTACAGATGATCAGACAACAGTGGAGGGGTGGAGAAGGGTTATTATTAATATCATAACCATTACTTAATCAGGAAAGCACAATATAAAAAGTAATAACAATCAAGCGGCACACAAGCATGTACTACTAACACAAACACAAATAATCACAGACAACTCTAAAAAACGTCCAAAATGTAAAACCATTTAAAAAAAGGTGCACATTTCTAAAAAGCAGTCTTCCCAATTCAGTGTCTACCAAAGGGGGTATCAATAGTTAAGCAGTGCCATTCATTAACAAAATTAAGAAGTAAAGGTGAAGTAGTCTTCTTGTATTTAGTAAAGACACAACTGTAAACTGCATCAAGTTGTGTTTGAACGGCATCAATTTTATATACATATACAAGTCCATTTCTGTAGCATTATGTATGGATGTCAGAAAGATGCAGGACAGAGCTATGGGTTCCTAGGAATAAAACAGACACTTTTGGACCCAAATAGGAAGAAATAGGATGACAATAACACATGTTTTGTCTCATCAGTATTCAGTACAAGTTTGAGGTTATATAGTGATGTCTGAAGAACATTAAAGGCAAAAAGGTTAGAGAGTGATCATCCAAACCTGGAAAATGCGAGCAAAATGAATAGTGTAGCAGTTGAAAAACACTCCTTTAGAGTGGTTAAACTGACCAGGAGGAGGCGGTAGTGAGCTCAGGTCTACTGGTTCAGCTCGGTCCAGAGATTCCACCAGCACATCCATCTTCTGCAGAAAGAAATATAAACTGTATTAGTCTTTTTCTATACACAAACAAAAAGAGCATGTTATAGCATTGACATTGGTCTTGTTACCTTGGCAGTGTGGTAGTGCTGTTTCGCCAGGCCTATGTCACCGGCCTGTTTGGCGTGTATGGCAGCGATCTTATACTCCCTCTGTCTGGACAGCACTGCCTGTTTCAGCTCTGAAGGGAGGGAAAGCATACATATGTGTCTGTGCCTGTGTCAAAGTAAGAGATAAGTAAATCTAAAACAAAAAAATGGTTGGTCTCACAGGGACATTAGTTTGGGCGAAACAGCAACAGCAAGAAATTAGAAATATGGGTTTACGAATGTAGTAGTAGTAGTATAGTCAAAAAATACATGTCCCAATTGACAGTAAGTAAAGCTAAAGAAATGTCAGTCAGTTAACAGTTATTGAGGATATGTAAGCAAAGCCATTGATCAACAACTCATTTTAACCAATAATCATTCAATTATTTTATGCTGATGATATTTACATACTTATTTAAGAATTTTTTTTAGTGGAACAATTCAGGTTAGCAAACTTCCTTTAAATTCACTTGTAGTTGTAATTAAATATCATTTTTATTTAGTTTTTATTCCTCTCTTAACCCTTATTTTGCGTGTTTTCGTTATACACTTTTTATTTTGATTTATTTATTATGTTTTATGTTACATTTTGATGTTTTCGTTCTTAAAATCTTGACTGTGTACATCATTTGATGTAGTAATGTAAAGCACTTTGTAATTGTGTTTATAAAAGAGCTTTTCGAATAAAGTGTATTATGATTAGGATTATTATTACGTCCACAGGAGACTCTGAATGTGTTTACCTGAGTGCTGTGTGTTCGGCTGGCAGGGGGTGAGGGGAGAGATGGCAGGTGTTCCCGGGGTTATGGCAGCATTATGCTTTTGTGGCACGGTCAGATGCAGCGGCTTTGCATTAGGAGCTGCAGGCGCCGCCTCCCTCAGAGGTTTCTGATTGGCGGGAGGAGAGGGTATCAGCGCAGGCTCCGGCATTTCTCGTTCTTTGATCGGTTCAGACTCTGCTGTGGTGTTGGACTTTCCTCCGAGAGCAACTGGAGGCGGGATCTCCTCCTCATTGACAGGCTTTCCTTTCTTCACAGATATCAACATGGATTGCAATGTCTAGGGTTGAAGAAGAAAAACGTTGCAAACACGTTTTTTAACATTATAATTAATATTTCATTATTTATTTTCCAGTTTACCTTTAAACCACGGTCATATCTTCGGACTTTGCTTGTCTCCCCTGCAGTCTTGGCATTAGCGATGGCTGTCTTATACATTTCAACGCGCTCCAATAGACAAGACTCTAACCCAGTTGCACCGCTGGGAGCAGCAGGAGGAGACGGGCGGGAGGTGACGCCTGCTTTGGGAGCAGTCGGTGTGACGGCAGGAGGGGTCGGAGCAGGAGTCTGAACCTCATCATCCTCTAAAACCTCATTCAGTTCTGCCTATGGACAGAAGCAAAGGTGTTCATACAATTAACAAAATCCAGATATATAAAGCAAATGAAAAAGATTATGAATTCAAGTAACAGATCATTTTTATAATCAGATCATTATTTCACTATTTAGCCATCATTTAGTCTTTGACCTACCATGCCCATTACATTTCATTTGTATTATCATACAGTACATGACAAAGAAAAGCTGCAAAATCGGCACATTGGAGAAACTGGAGCCAATGATTGCCATTTTTGATTGACTGTCCCTGTCAATCTATTAAAAGAAAATTATATTATAAACTAATCAATGACTCCACAAATGGTTTCAGCTCTTAAAGGGACAACAAGAATTTAGGTGTGTTACCAGCAGGTCTTCATCATCATCCAAATCTTCACCATCCATGTCATCATCATCCAGGTCTTTCATACAAAGAGCTGCCATTCGCTCTATATCGGCCATGGGAACAGGAGCTGTACGTACACAAATACATCACAATCAGCACTTAATCATATATATAAAAAAGTACTCGCACAGGTATTAGAGAAGAGAGACAACTGTATTTCACAATGGAACATTTTAACAAATTAAAATCAGTGAAAGATTCTCACTCACCCCTGCCATCCCCTTTCTTCCCTTGTGTTTTCCCTCCACCTCCTCCCACCAGATTCAGCAGTTCTGCTTCCAGATCTTCATCATTTCCGTCATCATCCATCCCTCCATCCGGGGACAGGTCAAGGAGCAGCCCCATCTGAGAAACAGCAGGACAGACAGGCATAAAGAAAGGGACACTGCTTCTGACTCATACCTGTTGTTGACACAATAGCAGTAGAAATAATTCACACATCTCACTATCAGACATGACTGGCTTTACCTGTTTGGCTCGTGCTGCCCCTTGACCCCGGGGAGGGGGGTTTCGACTGCGACTCATCGGACTGTTACCACCTTAAATGTTAAGAGAGGTTCATTTAGTTCAGATGATGGAAACAAGGAGTTGGACATGTGAACAAATGACAGTATCCAACGCTAGTGCAGCTCTGCAGAGTGGGCACCGACGTTAAAAGCAGGCACTTAGGGCTATAATTCAAACAGTTCCCACTGTCCTGTATCGAGTTATATGCTCGAATTAGCTCAAAGCTAGCACAACATACACTAAATGTTCAGCTAATGAATGTAAAGGCACGCTGTTTACCTTGATAGTTTCACGGATCGTAGTGTTTACAGCCAGTCAGGTCGGTTATTTTTCGAAAACTGCTCGGAAACGATAGGAGAAAAGACAAGAGAGCATATAAAAGCAGACCAGTGTAATTTAACGTGAAGCTCGAGCTGTCAAAACAAGAACAGTGAACTCTGGAATTTACTTCCTACAATTACGTCTCCCATGGAAACGCACATCGAGCTTTACGGCCGGACAAAACACACCCATTACTGACGTAAAACACCCCCGTGACGTTAAACCCAAAGATGCTCTGAAACTTAACTGCGCACACCTCAAGCTTTAGGTGGGTTGTTGTGTGACTGTTGGAAAAATATATAACGCAACATTTTGTCAATTTCATCCGATAGTAATTCACTTAAAATAACTTATATAGATTTTTGAACCGCAGCAAATACACTTAATAACGTGACGAAAGTCATATCTCCACATTTCTTTATTCAGTTACTTGGTTGTTGTTAGCTAGCTGCCTTTACTACATTAATTACTGTTAGCTGGCTATAAGCTAATCATCAACATACAATCGTAACAATGGGAAATGATTGATATTACGTTAAAGATATTTTTTATAAATGCTATTATGTCTTTATTTGTTTGTCTTTATTTTTATTCTTAAGGAAAAGGAGATGACCAAAGGAAAAGCAAAGACCAACGGGAGTGGTAAAGCAGATGATATTATAATGTGCTACTGTCAAACAGAAATAATATATTATTATTAAGTGTCATCATTAAGGTCTGTCATACCAAAAAAATCATCTTTTTTTTTTAAACCGTTTTAATAAAAAAATAGATAAGTGATGTGCTTCTGGTAAAAGGATTTTATAAAATAATTTTAATATATTTTACATGTTTTAAATACCGTTATTTTGACACTTAAGAAAAAGTTCTACTTGATATATATAATAGCTTCATTTTACCATGAAATGCCAAGTTTAGGCTAAGTCTTAATCAGGTACAATGATTCTTTTAATTGAGTTGGTCCTCATGTGCCCAGTAAGCTCAGCTCCACTGCAGCCTCGGTCCCTCAGGTCGAGGAAGAGGGAATGTCCAAGTGATGAAATCTCAGAAACCAACGATGTCCAGGCTTCTCGCCATCAGCAGGTAATTACGGTAATTCAAACAGAACTCACAGTTACATATTATCATGCCAATTTCTTCACATGAAGTCTGTTTTTATTTTAAGGAGACTGAAGGTAGTAACTCAGCAGTAGATGCCACAGTGCTACAGTCCCACCCGACCCCTGTTCAGGAATCTACTAGAATTTCCACAGAACAGCATGAGGCAACAGGACACTCTGCTCTCACCAAACAAGACCATGACACAGAAGAAAAACATTCAGAAGCAACACATGTGGAGGTTGAAGCTTTTGCAGAGCAAGAAGAGACGGCAGTCCCCAATCCCAACAATGGTTCTAAGCCGGAGGACTTTCAAATAAATGCTGTTAATGAAGGCAACAGTGTTCGAAAGTACCAGGAGGAAATGACTGCAGAGGAATGTAACAGATCCCCATCACAAACATGCACCGATCAACTCAAGGTCTTCTGTGCAATTTCTGAAGAGGGTGATAAAGCTGCTTTGGATGAGCAAATGGTTGCAAAGGAGAATTCTCAATGTGATTCAGAGAAAAAACAAGAAGTCATCAAAGAAAAACCCAAGGAAATCACGAAGGAGGCAGCAGCGGGGTTGCCAGCCAAAAAGAAGCGAAGGATGGGTATGTGTGGTCTGACAGAGAGGGAGCGAAGTCACTTTTTGCACACACAAAAAAATGGGAATCAAGGACAGGAGAGAGTCGAGATAAAGACTTGTAATATCACAGCTGACCTTGTGGCTCAGGAAGAGATGATATCTTCTTCCTCCTTATCATCCCCACCATCCATCCCAGCAGGCAGTGTCGCAGAGCAGGACGAGCCAGATATAAAACTTGAGTCTAGTCACTGCGGAGGGGAAGACAGGTCAGAATACAATAGTGAAGAATACAAACAACATGTAGAATATCTTACAGTTTGAGTTTCTGTTTTATTTGAACATTTTCACGACAACGGCCATTGTTGGAAGAAGTAGAGTTTGTCATTAAAGTAATGATTTAATGCAAAAAGGGCAGACAATTAAGTTTCTTTGCTTCAGATTTGGAGATTTCTTGGTTTTCTATGTTCAACATCACCTTAAAATAAAGACTTTGGTTTTTGGATGGACAAATCAAGACATAAAAGACATCACCTTGGGCTTAAAAAAGATGTATATTTTTCACTCATTATATAGACCAAACGATAAAGCAAATCAGCAGATCAATTCATAGTGAACTCAAAAGCAAAGTGTGTCCCTTCTGTGTAATGCAGCTTAATTTAGATTAACATCTGTACTCTATTGTGTAAGAAGAAATGTACACTGCTTGAGAAATAAGTTTAAAAAAAAGTTAAAATCACTGAATATCACACATCAAGAATAATTGTGATTTTTTTTTTTTAACACACAGGGCGGAAACAGAAGTCCACATTGCTGCCACTACCTCAGACGGGACCAGTGCTGTGTGTGATCCAATGGGACAGAGTGGTGAGGTTGAAGGAGTCATAGCGCCTGATCCAGAGCAAACCGGTGACCCAAAGTCAGACCCACCACCAACAGAGGAGGAAAAGGAAGAGCTTTTGGGGAATCCAGATCAGCAGGAACCTGATGGAAGCACGGCTGGGATTGTGGATGAAAATCCTCTGGAACACATAAAAGACCGGGAAGATGGGTCAGCAGAAGACCGACGTCCTGCCATCACTTTGTACTCTAGTCCAACTCAAAACGAGGAGGCTGAGAACGGGGATGCAATGGAGGCTGCTGTCCTGCTGGAGAATAGTGAGACCAGGACAAGCAAGAACAAAGAGGAGCTGACTGGTGGTGATGGGGACGGAGCGGAGGCGAGTGCTGGGGACGGAGCTGGGGCAGGTGCTTCACCCACAGACCCCAGGTCAGGAGGATTGAGCACTGTGGAGCTCTGCGAGGCTGCAGCGCTGCCCGGTGGCTCATTGATGAAAGACAGCGTGAGTGATGGAACAAACTTACAAAGTGTAATTTACATGAAGCTCGTCAATCAAATATTTGTCATTGTGATTTAAGCAAATAGTTTTTGTCTCAACACATAATCGTGCGGCTTCTATGATTAAGACAAAAGAACATTAATTATGAGTCAGAGCTGAAACTATTAAAGAATGTATCAAACAGACAACTGATCTAAAAACACAATTCAATTGTTGTTTTATTCCTTTACCTTATATTGTTTTTTTTAGAGAAAATAACAAATACTAAAGGGTTTAAGTTTCTAAAATGTGAAGATTGCTTTTCTAAATATATTACCTTTGTGTTTTAGTGCAAAACACTGTAGCTTTGAATATTCTGTGCAAAAGCAAGCTTTTAAACTTGTTGACACAATCTGTTTTGACTAAAAACACACTAGTATCACTAAATAGATAAAAACTGAAAGTTATTTTTTACTTTCTTACTATAGACAGACACGGCTAATTATTTTTGTGATTGTGATAAGGAAAACGTTGCTGGATCCTCTTCTAACGCTGAGCCACTTCAGACCTCGGACACCACAGACCCGTTTGGTTCTGGGTACCTGGATTATGTTACAGACTCGCAGCTGAACACTATCGTTCTGAGGTAAGGAAGAAGGGGAAACGTTAAATCCTACAAGCAACCTGAGAGTGGTGTAAAGAAAGGGGCAGTCGAGAAAAAAAGAGGAAACAAACTCAGGGTTTAGCTCAGTAGAGGATTGGGAAACTCAGTGGGTTTTTGCTTCTACTGTGAAAAAAAAGAACTTACAAATTGACAGGTTATTACAAAGAGAAAAAGACTTTGACACCTGAAATAATATAAACAAGGGCAGAAGAAAATATAACATTTGGACCAAATCTGATTAATGTAATAATGTTATGTCTACATGTTTGTTCTTTTGTAAAATAATAAACAATGTTTAAGATTTGTCTTGTTCATAGATAGATTCATAGAAAGCCTGACAGTTTAGTTACACTTTTAGTTGTATACATCCAACTTCTCTCCATCCAGTGAGGTGGAGGTGATGGAGGAAGATGTTGGTCCTCCAGACCATGAAGATGCTACAGACCTGATCTGTGGGCTCATCAGAGAACTCTCCTCTCTAAAGTAAGTAAAGCCTTTATTTTCTGTTCAATCAAATACTGTATACCATTCTTTCTCCTTTATGGACCCTTTTGTATTGCTCTAATCAGAGGTGGGAGAAGTACTCACATCTTGTAGTTGAGTAAAAGTAGAAGTAGCAGAGTGGAGGAATACTCTGTTAGAATCAAAAGTCCTGCGTTCAAAATGTGACTCAAGCAAAAGTACAAAAGTATTATCCTCTAAAGAGACCTAAAGTAAAAGTATTCAATATGCAAATTGGCCCATTAAAGAATAATATAAATGAAAATACTCAAGTAAAGTACAAGTCTCTCAAAATAGTACTTAAGTACTTTACTTGAGTAAATGTAATTAGTTACTTTACACCACTGGCTCTAACTTGCCGTTGCATTCATCTACTGCTCCTCTCTTCCCTTTTGGACTTTTGACTCATAACACCATTGGTCAGTTCTCTTCCCCCCTCCCACCTCATCTGTGCTCTTATTGGCTGGATGGGGACATCAGGTTTCAGCAATAGACTGCATGGCACCATCCAGTCAGGCTTTGAAGATGGTGTAATGAGGGAATAAAATCTAGAAAAGTCAAACCGATATACTATGGGTTTAGTGGTAGGGCAAATACAATTTAAAGACACAGATTGTAAACAAAATAAATTCTACCTGAGGAAATGAGGTGGTCCGGGTCAGAGCTATATAGATACTAAGAGTTGCGACACTCTTTGATGTGCCGCCAGGGCAGTCACTTGGTTCATGTAAGCCCGGATATTTCCAAACAAACGCTGCGCTGTCATGTTATTCTATCGGACTGACAGCAGCGATTGCGTTATTGAATGGTAAATATTAAAGAAAACACACACCTAAACAGTTGTTCAGCTGTTATTGCATATTTGTTAATGTCAGTTTTGCATTTGGAGAGGCAGGGTGACAACGGAAAGCTGTGTATTACTTAGATTAGTTTTACTTTTTTGGGGGGAAAAGCTTAGTTATCATGGGTCGCACTACTGGCTTTAGTAGTTCTAACTTAACTTTTCCTTTCCATATCATTCATCTGATGATAGACGTCTCATGATTTTCATTTTAACGTAACTGGGCTGTTTTATTGATTCGTGATTTTGGTTATAAATTCCGATTCAACCATTAGCCCACCATCGTGGTAGCGCTAAGAGGTTTGCCGTGGTCCGTTCAGCATTCGCCTAGCTCAGTTATTCTGATGAAAGTGACCACCCCCAGGACCTCAACACGAACATGATCATGTTAAGACTAAGAATATCATTTTAACATTAAGCTATACACATATTATCAAAACAATAAAAACAAATTTACGGTTGTTTGTTTTGGGTCTATAGGTAAGTGCAGTCATCAAGATTTTTCTTAGCTGTAAGTCAAAGTCAAAGTCCACTTTATTGTCAAAGTTTCCACATGTTTTATACATACAGAAAATTGCAATACTGTTTCTGGCAGTCCCACAGTGCAAATATAAACAAGAACATATAACATAAAAAGATAAGAACCTTGAAACAAGGGGGAGTAAAAAGGGGTATACAAAAGAAAAACTAAGTAATATATTCATATATTAGACATAATATATGTATATATATAAATAATACAGAGCCTTGGGGGGCCCCGTGCTCAGTGTTAGTGTGTTCGATGTGTTGTTGTTGACCCAGACAGCTTGTGGTCTCTCTGTGAGGAAGTCCAGCAACCAGTTGCACAGAGAGAGGCTGAGGCCCCGGTCTGTAAGTTACGCACAAGCTGCTGGGAGATGATGGTGTTGAATGCTGAGCTGAAGTCTATGAATAGCATTCTGACGTAGGAGTTCTTAGTGTCCAGGTGTGTGAGGGCTGGGTGTATAGCGGAGGTCATTGCATCCTCTGTGGACCGTTTAGCTCGGTAGGCAAACTGACACGGGTCCAGGGAGGGAGGAAGAGTGGATTTGATCTGCTTCATGACCAATTTAACAACAAAACTAAAGGTGGGATATGGTGGGGCAAAGTCAGGAGCAAGAAGAACAATTGTGAGAACAACACCAAAAGAACGAGCAATAAAGTAGAGCTAGGGGTTTGGTCATGAACTCTGACCTCTTACTAATCCAAGTCAGAGGGACATTAGTGGTTGGGGGGAAGTCTCTGTGATTTTCAATGATGTCTGAGTTCTGATGGCTATTGGTTACACAACTAACATTTTAATAGATCAGGTCATACCATAGTTGGATGTGCAGCATTTGGATGCTCTAATCGCTCCGAGAAGGGGTTCCATATGTATGGCTTCCTTAAGGACGTCAAGGGCCAGTTGTGACAGGTCTTATAGTGGAGGATCTGATGAGGCAGCTCCGAAGCAATGAATATGCCTCTGCCTGACATCAGGACCATTCAGAGGAGGATGCAGCATGTCAAACTAGAGCCAGGAGTGTTGGGGGAGGTGTTTGACATGCTGAGGCTGAATGCAGATGGCATGAGTGAAATGGAGAAGAAATGTGTGCTCACCTTGCATGAGATGTCCATCACCCCCAGCATCAAGTTGCATCTGGGAACAGTGAGGCTGTTTGGCAACACAACCCTACCTGGCCACAAAGGCCAGGCCACTCATGCCTTAGTGTTCATGCTGGCTGGTGCTACTACACGGTGGAAACAGGTTGTGGCTTACCATTACAGTGGTAACAGTGGTAATTCTACTGATGGTGCAATGTACCGGCCCATAATACTCAGCATTTTCTTTTTTCTTTTTTCAATATTTTTTAAGGGGCTTTTTGCCTTTAATAGGACAGGACAGTAGAGAGTGACAGGAAAGTGGGAGAGAGAGTCGGGGTGGGATCCGGAAAGGACCACGGGTCGGGAATCGAACCCGGGTCGCCAGCTTGCGGTGCAGGTGCCCCAGCCAGTCGCGCCACGGCCGAGGCCAATACTCACCATTTTGAAAACAGCGGCCTCTATAGGGCTTCACGTGGTAAACATCACCACAGACATGGGGAGCCCCAATAGGGCTATGTGGAAGTCATTTGGGGAGACCTATGCCAAGCCGTGGATAGCACATCCTGTGGAGCCAGACCAGCGCCTCTACTTCATGGCTGACGTTCTACACGTGGTGAAGAAATGGAAGAGTGCCTTGGTCAATGGTCACATCATCACCATACCACAGGATGTGGTGGACAAGGAAAAGCTGCCATCCAGTGTGGCGTCTGTTGGCCCCTTGAAAGATCTGGTGTCATACCAAGAGGGCATGGCCCTAAATCTGGCACCCAAGTTGTCTAGAGGCGTCCTGGAGCCTAGCCATTTTGAGAAGATGAAGGTCTGTTCAGCGATGCCCCTCTTCAGCAAGTCAACGAGTGCTGCCCTGAGGTACATGGTGACGGAGGAGCACAAACCAGAGTCCTACCTTGTGGTTTTTGGAGAAGGTGGACCACTGGTTTGACCTCATGTCATCGCGCAACACTGTTACTGCCCTAAGTCATTTCAAGATGGAGGAGTATGATAAGGCCATCAGCTTCCTCCGGGACTTCATCCATCTGTTTCGGGGACGGAAGATCGGTCCCAAGGGCAGCTGGAAACCAGTCCATACAGGACTGGTGATGGCCACAACAACAATCCTGGAGGTCCAGCATGGCCTGTTGAGACAAGGGCTCAAATTTGTTCTCACAAGCAGCTTCACTGCCTGGAAAACACATTTCCGTCCATTCGTCTGAGGAACTCTGTCCCGACACCCCTGGAGTTCCAATATGCACTGCGCGCTGTCACCGTTGTTCCTATCGCCAGTGCATACTGGCAGTTACCTGGAGGATGGATCAGACCACTTGGCAGACTTCCTGGACATGCAGAACAGCAGCTGCAGTCCTCCTGAGGTTCTGAGATTGGAGCAGCTGGTAGACCTTACAACACCACCTGACATCACCAAAACCGAGTCCTGTGTGCTATACTACCTGGCAGGATACATTGTGAAAAGGGTCATCAGCTTCTCACTTTGTGAGAAATGCCAGTGTGCACTAGTCAGCAATGGTGAAAATGAGAGCGCTGTTCTGCTGGAATTAAAAGAATTTAAAAGGGGGCACTTTACCGTCCATCTGATGAGGTTTTCCCCTTGTTCAGAACGTGGAGCAGCTGTTCCGTGTGAGGACAACTGATGTCCTCATGGAGTCCTCAAATGCAGTGGCACAGCTAGAACAAGAGGCCATGTTACTGGACAGCAACCTTCCCTCATGCCATGATCTGAAAAAAAAAACCTCACGACATACGTCAGGCTGAGGTTAAGGATTGCTTCAAAGGTTATCATGGCTGAGAGGAAGGGTAAACATAAAGGATGTCTTGGCAGCAAGAGTCAGAGTAAAAAGGCAAAGAAGACCCAACAGAAAGAACAGACTACTGCACCAAAGGTCATAACATCTAGGCCACTGCCAAACACCTTACTCGTTGCCATGGATGTACTTGGCATCTCCATTCCAGGTCCACCGTCAGCAGCCCCCAGCCTCCTCTTTCTCATCAGCTACCAGCCGCCACCAGCTTCCGCCACAATCACCAGCCTCTGCCACAAGCAGCCGCCGTTCACCACCAGCAGCAGCCGCCGTTCACCACCAGCAGCAGCCGCCGTTCACCACCAGCAGCAGCCGCCGTTCACCACCAGCAGCAGCCGCCGTTCACCACCAGCAGCAGCTGCCGTTCACCGCCAGCAGCAGCCGTCTTGGTTGATATGAGGCTGAACAAAGTGTTTATTTGGTTAAATTAAACTAGTTAACATTAAACTAGTATATACATTACAATACAAAGTTTCCTCACAGTAAATGAGTATCTGAGATATATCACGGGAACCTTGAGTGTTCACGCTTCGTTCATGAGTTGACATCCCTTAAACTAACTTCACCAATCAAGTTAACACGGAACAGTACAAAAAACGTAGTACAGTAAGTACTGTCAACATAACGAAAAGTTAGTATATCCCAAAATTCAATGACATATTAAATGAAATATTAATCACAAACGCCACCTTATGTCTACTAGTGCTAGCAGTTAATCTTATATCATACGCAAAGCCAACTAACGATGGCTGACACGGTCAGGTTCAGCAAAATAAATTAACCCCCCCCTGATAATCAATCCAAATCCTGCTTGTTAGTTACCAAACATAATTAATATAAAAGTCACTAACGAGTCATTACCGAACTCTTACCTTCACCGCTGGCGAAGTCGCACTAGCTAACTAGCAGGCAATGCTTGGAAATTGGTTGTAACAACCAAGATAAAATATAGATAATTAAGCTGTGCATATAAAAATGAAGACCAGTATAAGCATCATAAAGGGCCTGTGATACAATATAAACAGTTGTTAATTCAAAAGAGGTCAATATTTCAGCAACTTACCTCTGGAACTAATCGACGCGCCGCAAAGTAAGTGAACGGGGTCCAACGCCCAAATGCCAATGTTTGGAACTATCTCGATGTCCATACCCCGGAAGTAAGCGCCGCCATCTTTTACAACGGAGGTCTATGGGAGTGTCGCAACTCTTAGTATCTATATAGCTCTGGTCCGGGTGACTGACTTTTTAATGATCCAATAGGAAATAAGCAATAATTGTAGTTCCTTTTTTACCCTTTTTCCTGTACGTCATCTTTACTGAACATCTTCAACCTGCCTGAATGTGTCCTACTTGTGGTCAAATGTGTAAAGAATACTGAAGTTATTGCCGCCATTAAATCAATATTTGATCTCTGGTTGCTTTCAAGTCGTAAGGTGATGGCCACTCACAGAGATCTGGAGAACCTGCGGCGTGGCAATAAACCTTCCAGAAGCTCCACACGTTGAGAAGAAGATTTTCATTGTTGACCCGATGTTTTTTGAGTAATGAAGGCGTTCGAGTGTACAAATGTTTGTGTATCTCCGTTTACAGTCTGTTTTGTGTCACTGACAGCTGGATTGTTGTGTTTAAAGTCTTAGTTCTTCCCAAAATAAAGTTGGATGTTGTGCATTTTTTCGTTTCTGTTTCCTAGTGATTTTATTTTTTGTTTTAAGAAGTAGAAAATGAAAATCATGCCATTTTTTAAGTTTAGTTAATAACTTATTGACCATGATAAAGAAAAACGCCTTGTATTTCAATTTTATTTTTTCAATTTTAAAACAAAAATTAAATGTCCACTAGTTTTTGGCATTTTAATATCCATTTGTAAAAAGAAAATCCAATGACCAAAACATACACTGACCTAAATCAAATATTTGTCATTGTGATTTAAGCAAATAGTTTTTGTCTCAACACATAATCGTGCGGCTTCTATGATTAAGACAAAAGAACATTAATTATGAGTCAGAGCTGAAACTATTAAAGAATGTATCAAACAGACAACTGATCTAAAAACACAATTCAATTGTTGTTTTATTCCTTTACCTTATATTGTTTTTTTTTTAGAGAAAATAACAAATACTAAAGGGTTTAAGTTTCTAAAATGCGAAGATTTCTTTTCTAAATATATTACCTGAAAAAATGGCATAATACTGTAGCATTGAATATTCTATGCAAAAGCAAGCTTTTAAACTTGTTGACACAATCTGTTTTGACTAAAAACACACTAGGAGATAGATAAAAACTGAAAGTTATTTTTTGCTTTCTTACTATTTAACTTAACAGACACGGCTAATTATTTTTGTAATTGTGATAAGGAATAGATAGATAGATAAGTACTTAATTGATCCTAATTTGGGAAATTTTTGAACACGGTGCTGGATCCTCTTCTAACGCTGAGCCACTTCAGACTTTGGACACCACCGACCCGTTTGGATCTGGGTACCTGGATTATGTTACAGACTCGCAGCTGAACACTATCGTTCTGAGGTAAGGAAGAAGGGGAAACGTTAAATCCTACAAGCAACCTGAGAGTGGTGTAAAGAAAGGGGCGGTCGAGAAAAAAAGAGGAAACAAACTCAGGGTTTAGCTCAGTAGAGGATTGGGAAACTCAGTGGGTTTTTGCTTCTACTGTGAAAAAAAAGAACTTACAAATTGACAGGTTATTACAAAGAGAAAATGTCTGACACCTGAAATAATATAAACAAAGGCAGAAGAAAATATAACATTTGGACCAAATCTGATTAATGTAATAATGTTATGTCTACATGTTTGTTCTTTTGTAAAATAATAAACAATGTTTAAGATTTGTCTTGCTCATAGATAGATTCATAGAAAGCCTGACAGTTTAGTTACACTTTTAGTTGTATACATCCAACTTCTCTCCATCCAGTGAGGTGGAGGTGATGGAGGAAGATGTTGGTCCTCCAGACCATGAAGATGCTACAGACCTGATCTGTGGGCTCATCAGAGAACTCTCCTCTCTAAAGTAAGTAAAGCCTTTATTTTCTGTTCAATCAAATACTGTATACCATTCTTTCTCCTTTATGGACCCTGTTCTGCCCCTGGCATTGAAAGTGTGTTTTTTGTAATGTATGTGGCATAGGTTCCTGTACCTTTAAGAGGGAATGCTCTAAGGGAGGGGCTGCTAGTTAGGTGACCGGAAGTCACAAGCACGTTATTCACATAGAGAGCATGCAGGATCGACAGCTTGATCAGCTCTTCCATTAAGATGCAGTTCCACATCTTCTTGTTTGTTAAAGCAACGTCTGTAAGTGTTATCTTTATTTTCCATGTGTTGAATTATAGATTTACTTCTTTATGCTTACTGTTTAGCTTTATTAATACTTACCTTATGTTTGTATTGTGTTTACAGTTTCACGAAATTACCATTAAACTACATGAGTAATCCTCAACACGCTGTGGAGTTTTTTGGGAAACGTTTAACTGAATGGATAGTTAGCTTGCTTGGCTAGCGAGCCCATTACAGTGAAAAGACGGCAACACAGCTAACAAGATAGCCGAAGACAGCCATCTTACAGAGCTAAATTGCTAACCGGCTAACGGAAAGACATCCATACAGCCTGTACGCCATCATATCTGTTGCTGGTATTAAAAACGCACCGTCATTATGTCAGCAGCTAACAGTAAAAACAAAGAAAATGGAGATAATAAGTCTGTGAGCTCTCGCTCTTCCGGTACATCGTCCAGCTCAAAGATGTCTATGGCTGTGGCCATGGCCAAAGCAAAAGCTGAAGCAGCGCAAGCTAGAGCGGCGCATTCAAAAAGGGAAATTGAATTAAAGGTAGAGCAAGCACGGATTAATGCCAATCTTGACGCATTAAACGAAGAGAAAGAAAAAGATGCTGCCATAGCGGAGGCTGATTCTCTGATGGCTGGTATGAGAGAACAGTGGTTCGAAGTGGTCAGTGAGGCTGCCAGTAAAGTATCAAAAAAAAGCAAAGAAGAGCGTACTGCTGCTTACGTGGCAGAGCAAGCCAGTATAACTGCAGTTGATTCGCCAGCCAATATAAATGGTGACAATCCCACATTACCAAACCCACAAAGCATCAGCCAAGCCCAAGACACCACTCCTTATGAGACTACGTCATTCTACGCATCTCAAGTGTCGCATTATAGAGAGACTACACCTGACTACACACCGCAAGTCCCTCATCATATTAAAGCGTCGCCACATTATAGCCTAAATAAGCATTTGCCATCCCCTGTACATCAGCCTGTCCATGGAGCGCCCTGTAGAGTTGGATGCGACCACTCTCAAACCACCAATGACCTCGCTAAATATCTGGCCCGCAGCCACCTCGTGACATCAGTACTCACTGTATACGATGAACAACCAATGAACTACTGGTCATGGAAAATGTCGTTCCATAGTGCTATTGACAACCTGGACTTGTCTGCTGGAGAACAGCTCGACCTTCTCACCAAGTATCTCGGAAAAGAGTCAGCAGAACAGGTTAAACGGATTAAATCGGTCAATATCAGACACCCGCCTACTGGATTGACTATGGCATGGGAGCGGCTCGACGAGCTATACGGCTCACCGGAGGCCGTCGAACAGGCCCTCTTTGGTAAACTGGAAAGCTTCCCCAGAATCACAACAAAGGATCCACAGAGACTTCGAGATTTAGCAGATCTGTTGTCAGAGCTGGAAGCAGCTAAACAAGATGGCTACTTCACCGGTCTTTCATACTTGGACACTTCAAGAGGAGTCAATCCTATAATTGAGAAACTCCCACACAACATTCAGGAAAAGTGGATCTACTTCGGATCACGATACAAACGTGACCATTCGGTCAGTTTCCCTCCTTTCTCTGTGTTTGTCGACTTCATTCGCAATGAAGCAAAAGCACGTACAGACCCAAGCTTCAACCTCTTCACACAAGTTCCAGCAGAGAAAAAGAACAAGTGGGAGAGGCCTATGAAGGCGCCTGTATACGTTCACAAGACCCAAGTCTCTTCAGTGGACAAGCCTGAGTCAAGAGTAGGTAACAAACCAGTGGACCCAAGCAAACACTGCCCCCTACATGGAAAGCCTCACCCCCTGATGAAATGCAGAGGCTTTCGAGAAAAGAGTTTAGAGGAACGCAAACAGTTACTCAAAGAACACTACATCTGCTTTCGCTGTTGCTCCTCCACAGAGCATCTCGCCAGGAACTGCTCCGCCGATGTCAAATGTATGGAATGTGAGAGCACCAACCACACGACAGCACTACACCCTGGACCAGCAACCTGGAAGTCCAATTCGTCCCCTCCCGCTTCAGAGCATAGTGGGGAGGAGGACAAAGCGGAGGCCCAGGAGGTCACTTCGAGGTGCACTCAAGTGTGTGGCGAAGGATTAAGTGCGAGAGCCTGTGCTAAGATCTGCCTCGTCAGTGTGTACCCCACTGGACACAGACAGGAGTCCAAGAGGATGTACGCAATACTCGATGATCAAAGTAACCGCTCCCTTGCACGTTCAGAGTTCTTTGATGTCTTTAAGATCTCTGGGTGCTCCTACGAATACACTCTCAAGACATGTGCAGGACTTAAAGAGACAGCGGGGAGAAGAGCCATCGGTTACACTATCGAGTCACTGGACAAGAAACTTAGCTTTCCTCTACCTACGCTTCTCGAATGCAACGAAGTCCCTGACAATCGAGCTGAGATACCTACCCCGGACGCCGCACGCCACCATACTCACCTGAAACGTATTGCAGATGAAATACCACCTCTCGATCCTGATGCTAACGTACTCCTCCTTCTGGGAAGAGACATTCTGAGGTTACACAAGGTCAGAGATCAGATTAATGGTCCAGGCAATGCACCCTTTGCCCAAAGACTGGACCTAGGGTGGGTCGTCATCGGTGACGTTTGCCTTGGAGGTGCACACAGATCACCACAGGTGAACAGCTATAAAACATCCATCCTAGAGAACGGTCGTGCTACCCATCTACAGCCATGCAACAACCAAATCAAAGTGAAAGAGGTTTTCAGTCAAGCACCTACATATCAAAACCATCCAGTACCTACCTTCGCATATAGCTTAGGAAAGCTAGCAGAAGACAGCTTAGGCCAAGCCATCTTCACTCGTACTGCCGATGATCACAGACTTGCACCTTCCATGGAGGATCTAGAGTTCCTTCACATCATGGATG
This sequence comes from Eleginops maclovinus, assembly GCF_036324505.1. Lineage (NCBI taxonomy): Eukaryota > Metazoa > Chordata > Actinopteri > Perciformes > Eleginopidae > Eleginops > Eleginops maclovinus. Next base: position 18,301,348 of record NC_086353.1, read on the forward strand.
CTGAGTTCCACCAAGACAGCTCCAAAAGCTGGGTCGGACCTCTGCCTTTCCGATCCCCAAGACAACGGCTGCCCAACAACAGGAGACAAGTGCATGACCGCCTCCTCTCGCTCCGCCGCACTCTGGAAAAACGACCGCAGATGAAGGCCCACTTTCTAGAGTTCATGCAGAACATGCTTAGCAGAGGACATGCAGAGATCGCTCCACCCCTGCAAGTAGGGAAAGAATGCTGGTACTTACCCCTGTTCGGCGTGTACCATCCCAAAAAGCCGGACAAGATCCGAGTGGTCTTCGACAGCAGCGCATCACATGAAGGAGTCTCACTCAACGATGTCCTGCTCACCGGCCCGGACCTGAACAACAGCCTGCTAGGCGTACTTATGAGGTTCAGGAAGGAGCAAGTAGCCATTACGGCTGACATCGAACACATGTTCCACTGCTTCGTGGTGAAGGAAGACCACAGGGACTATCTCCGCTTCCTATGGTACAGGGACAATGATCCTACCTGCAATGTCGTGGACTACCGGATGCGAGTGCACCTTTTTGGGAACAGTCCTTCTCCTGCTGTGGCCGTGTACGGTCTGAGAAGAGCGGCCAAAGAAGCAGAGGCAGAGTATGGCAGTGACGCAAGAAGACTCATTGAACGTGAGTTCTATGTTGACGATGCTTTGAAGTCGTTCGCTACTGAGGAAGAGGCCATCAGCGTTCTTGGAAGAACACAGAAGATGCTTTCAGCCTCTAACCTCAGGTTGCACAAGATTGCATCAAATCGACCAGCAGTCATTCACGCATTCCCACCTCAAGATCGCTCCAAAGACGTCAACAACTTGGATCTCTTTGTCGATGACCTGCCAGTCCAACGTAGTCTTGGATTGTCTTGGAACATGCGAGCAGGACACCTTCACATTCCAGATTGAAAACGACAAAAAGCCATTCACTCGCAGAGGGGTGCTGTCAACCGTAAACAGTCTATATGACCCTCTAGGTTTTGTTGCACCGGTCTCTGTTCACGGAAGGCTGATACTCAGAGAGCTCACCACGCAGGCAGAGGATTGGGACTCACCACTCCCAAAAAACATGGAGATCGAGTGGACAAGATGGAAAGAGTCGCTTCAGGACTTACAGGACCTCCAGATACCTCGTCCTTACACGTCCCTCTCTACCGCAGGTGCACAAGTAAGAGAACTCTGTGTTTTTGCAGATGCATCGGTGAAAGCTGTCGCAGCTGTGGCCTACATTAAGGTGACGAACCACGAAAACCAACCCGAGGTTGGCTTTGTCTTCGGGAAGGCAAAGCTGGCGCCTCAGCCTGACCTCACTATCCCAAGACTAGAGTTGTGCGCTGCTGTACTTGCTGTGGAGATAGCCGAGCTGATAGTTGAAGAGATGGATGTCACATTCAACAACATCACATACTACACAGATAGCAAGGTTGTCTTGGGATACATCCACAACCAGTCGAGGAGATTCTATGTGTTCGTGCATAACAGGGTTCAACGTATTCGTCAATCACCCTGTCTCGGCCAGTGGAAGTACGTCCGTACAGACCTTAATCCAGCCGACGTTGGAACAAGAACAGCTACTCCAGCCCTCCTACGCAGCACAACATGGCTCACCGGGCCAGACTTTCTTAAGAGTGAATCCTTGTCCACGCCTGAAACTGAAGAGAGCTACGACCTCATCGATCCTTCCTCTGACTCTGAAGTACGTCCTCAGGTGACCACAAGTATCACACATGCAGCCATAGGTATGGTTCATCCTCAACGCTTTGAACGCTTCTCTAAGTTCAGCACTCTCGTCACAGCAGTTGCACACCTGATCCATGTAGCACACTCCTTCATCCGCCCTGTGCAAGGCGAGTGCCAAGGGTGGCACATCTGTCGTCCTACAGAGGAAGAGCTGGCGAGAGCTAAAGTGTGCATCATGAGGAGTGTTCAGAACCATTGTTATGCAGAAGAGCTGAAGTGCATAGCCAAAGGGTTCCCCATTCCATCCTCCAGCAGCCTCTGGAAGTTGCATCCTCTCCAAGACCCAGATCAACTCCTAAGAGTAGGAGGACGCACAGCACAAGCAGGTTTAAACATGAATGAAACACACCCCATCATCATCCCTGGCCAGTATCATCTGGCGACTCTGCTGGTGTGTCACTATCACGAGGCTGTGAAACACCAGGGAAGACATCTTACTGAAGGTGCAATACGGGCTGCTGGTTTCTGGCTGGTGGGAGCAAAACGCTGTATCGGCAGTCTGCTGTACAGATGCGTCACCTGCAGGAAACTGCGAGGAAAAACCGAACATCAACAGATGGCCGATCTGCCAGCAGAACGACTCCAAGTAGCACCTCCATTCACCTACGTAGGTGTTGATGTTTTTGGGCCATGGGAAGTCGTCTCACGCCGCACAAGAGGAGGACACGCTAACTCTAAACGATGGGCTGTGATGTTCTCATGCATGAGTTCAAGGGCAGTTCATATTGAAGTGATCGAGGCAATGAGCACCAGCAGCTTCATCAACGCTTTGAGAAGGTTCTTTGCCATCAGGGGCCCCCGCAAACAGATTCGGTCCGACTGTGGCACGAACTTCGTCGGCGCTTCCCGAGAGCTGGAGATGGACAAGACAAGTCCTACTTTCCAGAAAGTGGAAAAGTACCTGAGCACTCAGAGTTGCACCTGGGTGTTTAATCCGCCCCACGCATCCCACATGGGGGGAGCGTGGGAACGTATGATTGGCATCGCTCGCCGTATACTGGATTGTATGCTGTTGGAAGAAAAGAAATCTCGTCTGACCCATGAAGTTCTCACAACATTCATGTCCGAGGTAACCTGCTGTCATGAACGCGAGACCACTCATCCCCAGTGTCATCAGATCCGGAGTCGCCTCTCATCCTCACCCCAGCAATGCTCCTGACCCTCAAAACAGGCGCTACTCCTCCTCCTCCTCCTGGCCACTTTGATGAGGCAGATCTCTTCAAAGAGGAATGGAAGCAAGTTCAAAGCCTAGCTGACATCTTTTGGAGCAGATGGAGGAGTGAATATCTCAAAACCCTGCAGCTACGTCACAAGTGGCAAGGAAAGAAGCCTTGTCTCCAAGAAGGGGACATCATTCTCTTAAAAGATAGTCAAGCAAAGAGAGATGAATGGCCCATGGGCATTCTCACAAGACCTTTCCAGGAGAAGATGGACTGGTTCGGAAAGTTGAAGTGGAAGTCGTCAAAGGTGGAACCAAGAAGACGTTCTTTCGTCCTGTTACAGAAGTTGTTCTGCTTCTGTCTCCTAAGACTGATTCTGTTAATTAATGTAGAGTCTTGTAAGACCCTAAGTGGGGAGTGTTCTGCCCCTGGCATTGAAAGTGTGGTTTTTTGTAATGTATGTGGCATAGGTTCCTGTACCTTTAAGAGGGAATGCTCTAAGGGAGGGGCTGCTAGTTAGGTGACCGGAAGTCACAAGCACGTTATTCACATAGAGAGCATGCAGGATCGACAGCTTGATCAGCTCTTCCATTAAGATGCAGTTCCACATCTTCTTGTTTGTTAAAGCAACGTCTGTAAGTGTTATCTTTATTTTCCATGTGTTGAATTATAGATTTACTTCTTTATGCTTACTGTTTAGCTTTATTAATACTTACCTTATGTTTGTATTGTGTTACAGTTTCACGAAATTACCATTAAACTACATGAGTAATCCTCAACACGCTGTGGAGTTTTTTGGGAAACGTTTAACTGAATGGATAGTTAGCTTGCTTGGCTAGCGAGCCCATTACATTGTATTGCTCTAATCAGAGGTGGGAGAAGTACTCACATCTTGTAGTTGAGTAAAAGTAGAAGTAGCAGAGTGGAGGAATACTCTGTTAGAATCAAAAGTCCTGCGTTCAAAATGTGACTCAAGCAAAAGTACAAAAGTATTTCCTCTAAAGAGACCTAAAGTACCAAAAGTAAAAGTATTCAATATGCAAATTGGCCCATTAAAGAATAATATAAATGAAAATACTCAAGTAAAGTACAAGTCTCTCAAATAGTACTTAAGTACTTTACTTGAGTAAATGTATTAGTTACTTTTACACCACTGGCTCTAACTTGCCGTTGCATTCATCTACTGCTCCTCTCTTCCCTTTTGACTTTTGACTCATAACACCATTGGTCATTCTCTTCCCCCCCTCCCACCCCATCTGTGCTCTTATTGGCATGGGACATCTTTCAGCAATAGACTGCAGCACCATCCATCAGGCTTTGAAAATTGTGTAATGAGGAATAAAATCTAGAAAAAGTCAAACTGATATACTATGGTTTAGTGTAGGAAATACAATTTAAAACACAGATTGTAAACAAAATAAAATTCTACCTGAGGAAATGAGGTTCCGGTCAGAGCTATATAATACTAAAGAGTTCGACACTCCCTTTATGTCCCCAGGGCAGTCACTTTTCATGTAAGCCCGGAATTCCCAACAAACCTGCCTGTCATTTAATTTTATCGACTGACAGCAGGATTGCTTATTTAATGTAAATATTAAAGAAAACACACACCTAAAAGTTTTCCTGTTATTGCATATTGTTAATTCAGTTTTGCAATGGAGAGGCAGGGTACAAACGAAAGCTGTGTATTACTTTAGATTATTTACTTTTTGGGGAAAAGCTTAGTTAATCATGGTCGCACTACTGGTTTAGTATGTTCTAACTTAACTTTTCCCTTTTCCCTATCGTGCATCTGATGATAGACGTCTCATGAATTTTTATTTTAAACGTAACTGGGCTGTTTTTATTGATTCGTGATTTTGCTTATAATTCCGATTTCAACCATTAAGCCACCATCGTGGTAGCGCTAAGAGGTTTGCCGTGGTCCGTTCAGCATTCGCCTAGCTCAGTTCTTCTGATGAAAGTGACCACCCCCAGGACCTCAACACGAACATGATCATGTTAAGACTAAGAATATCATTTTAACATTAAGCTATACACATATTATCAAAACAATAAAAACAATTTACGGTTGTTTGTTTTGGGTCTATAGGTAAGTGCAGTCATCAAGATTTTTTCTTAGCTGTAAGTCAAAGTCAAAGTCCACTTTATTGTCAAAGTTTCCACATGTTTTATACATACAGAAATTGCAAAACTGTTTTT